>NC_091122.1:80106954-80226954 GCF_040183065.1 Periplaneta americana | reverse complement strand
AACTGCAGTTAGTTTTCTTCTATCACGTCAGGTTTTTTCTCTATCGCTTACCTCCAAGCGATTATATGCTGATTTTGAAACTGCTGTTAGTTTTATTCTATTACGTCAAGTTTTTTTTTTTTTTTTTTTGCTATCGGTTGTTATTTGTTGTTTAGTCAACTGTCCGAAGACCGTTCTGAACCTCACAAATGATACCAACAAGGCACCACTTATGAGGCAACTAGGCCAGGAGATAATGGGGTATGGTGGCGAGTTCTTTTCCCTCTCGCTATCGTTTATCTCCAAGTAATTTACTGTATCCTTGATGGAGGAGAGCACTAATGTTCTATTGGCCGATAAAGAAGCAGTCTGGAGGGGGAATGGAGGGAGGAAGACCTTGTAGAGAAGCGATTCCAAAGGGAAACGTGGTTAAAGTATGACTATCAATATCTTACTTTATTTAAACACGTATCTCCGTTCTTTCAGATCATGGCTGCCTCTTCTGTTTCTCGTCGGAAGTGCAGAAACAACCCTGATTCTTTTTGTTATATCTGTGGAAATTTCACCATACCCAGTCAGAGGATAAACATCAGTGCATTTGTAAAGCAAGCCTATTTTGCATATTTCAAAGTTAAAATTGGTGATCAGGATAAGTCATGGGCACCTCATTACGTGTGCAAGCAGTGTGTGGAGGGTTTACGGATGTGGACAAAGGGAACACGTGATAAGATGCCATTTGGAAAACCAATGGTTTGGGGAGAGGCGAGAGATCATTCAGATGACTGTTATTTTTGCACGGTGAAAACATCAGGATATAACAAGAAAAATAAATGTAACCTGGAGTATCCTAGTCTACAATCAGCAGTACGCCCAGTGCCTCATTCAGCTGAAATCCCAGTGCCAGTTTTCGTTACATTACCCTCGCTTGAAGAACATAGTGAACATAGTGATGGAGTGTCTGATAACAGTGATAGCGATTTTGTTATTGAAGATGACTCTGTTCGTAAGGGATTTGATCAGCATGAGTTGAGTGATTTGACACGTGATTTGGGACAATCGAAGAAGGCTTCTGAACTCCTAGCATCCAGACTGCGTGAGAAAAACTTGCTTGAAAAAGGAACTAAGATATCCTACTTTCGAACCAGAGAAAGTGAATTTCTCCAGTACTTTAGAAGTGATGGTGGTTTTGTATATTGCCATAACACACGAGGTTAAATGGAGGAATTGGGAATTGAAATGCATAACGCAACTGAATGGCGACTGTTCATCGATAGTTCAAAGCGGAGCTTAAAATGTGTCCTTCATAATGGCAATTTATTAGGGTCAGTCCCAATTGGTCATTCAGTTTCTCTTTGTGAAGAATATGGAGACAAAGAGAGTCATTGAGTTACTGAAATATCACGAACACAATTGGGTCATATGTGTTGACCTTAAAATGGTGTGTTTCCTTCTCGGGCAGCAACGTAGATACACTAAATATCCCTGTTATCTTTGCATGTGGGACAGCAGAGCACGTGAGAAGCATTGGGTGAAAAGTGATTGGCCTCCACGAACTATCCTCAAATCGGGTGATCCAAACATTCTAAATGACCCGCTCGTTGATAGAAAAAAAACATAATATTCCCACCTTTGCACTTGAAACTGGGTCTCATGAAACAGTTCGTGAAAGCTGTGGCAACTGAAGGAGATTGTTTCAAGTACCTCCTTACAGCACTTCCTAGTCTGTCATTTGAAAAAAATTATGGCCGGTGTGTTTGATGGTCCACAGATTCAGCATCTCATCAGAGATCAACATTTCATTGGGACAATGACAGAACTCGAAAAGAATGCTTTGTTATCATTCAAAGACATTGTCAAAGACTTTCTTGGAAATGTACGAGCAGAGAATTACATCGAAATAGTCTAGAAACTCTTGGACTCATACAAAGCGCTTGGTTGTCACATGAGCATCAAAGTGCATTTTCTGCATAGCCACCTAGGTAAGTTTCTGGAAAATCTTGGTGCCATCAGTGATGAACAAGGCGAACGATTCCACCAAGATTTGAAGGTTATGGAAACACGGTATCAGGGTAGATGGGATCAACATATGCTCGCCGACTATTGCTGGAGCATTCGGCGGGATTGTCCACAGATGCCACACTCCAGGAAAAGTTATAAACGCAAATTTACGCCTTAACTGAAATGACGTGCACAAGATTTGAAGTACAGAAGCAATATATCCTTTGTATGAACAAAATAGTGAATAAAGTACATTTAGGAAAATAGTGAATAAAGTACATTTAGGTAATTATATTTCTTCATTTTCATTCTATGCCTACAATTTTTACATTTTCTGGAGGCCACCCTGTATCTTAAAAAGTTGACGTGATAGAAAAAAACTGAGGTCATATTTGGATTCCCAACAGAAGAGTTAGTAAGAAATGTGTCAGATCTAACTCAACGAGAACTGTGTTCCCCAGTGTTATTATTAAAAAGTTATTATTAAGAGTTAAGAATGTCAACGTACTCGTATATGAAATAATAATAATAATAATAATAATAATAATAATAATAATAATAATAATAATAATAATAATAATAATAATAATAATAATAATAATAATAATAATAATAGCCATTTAACAATATAACAGACTAGTGCTTATTCTTATCGAGGAAGTAGACGTGACAACGTGACGTTTAGAGTGAAACCTACAGAGCAACAATCGGAAATAATAATATGTATATTCTCGGATTAATAGTGGGAGTTTAGAAATCTGTGAACTTCAATATATCTAGGTATAATAGGAACAACGTAATATGATGGGTTCAGAGTCATTGTGGGCCAAGCACCATATATTAAGAACGGAGAAAACGAGGGTTAAAACCAAGTGGATACTATAATTTAATTAAACATATAACAAGTAATATAAAGTATGAACATTAAAATTAAATGATAATGATATTCAGTAAACTATGGTATTCACTTAACTTTAACACTTGCTTTCTCAGTTTTTAATAAATGGCGCTTGGCCGATAAGCGAAATCGGTTGCGTTCATCTCAAAATCGCATGACTTCTCCATGTTTCGATTCTGATACCCCTCAGTAGTCTTCTGCGCAACTATACTCGCTCTCTATATTATACTAATTCTATGGTTACATTACAATGATGTCAGAGTAGTCGCACATATTTTCCACGATGGAAGTTCGCTTTGACGCGTAGTAGTTACCCGCTGATGTAAATACAGCAGCTGCGTCCGAAATGTTGTGGAAGAACAACTGTTCTATCAAGATTTTAGACCATCCTTCCCTTATGTCCATGCCAAGAATATTCTACTTTTCAAGCCAGTCATCTTTCGTGAAGATTTGTGCGAAGTAATTCATATTTATTGTCATCATACGTCTTTCAGGTAGTGGTTTCCCCTCACATTTCTGCATATGGTCCACCACTACCTTGCTTACATTACATCATATATCCTTTATATTTCTCTTATCTATGTCTCCCCAAATCTTCCAATTACCTAAAGTTTAACCCTGCTTCTATTTCTTCCTCCATCCTTTCTAATGTACAGTGCTGTATTTACAACTCTTAACCTTCTTTATCTTCCCTCAATAAATTCCCGAATGCTATGCAATACTGTCCACCTTACTCTTATATAGAAACATTCGCATCTACATCTACTCCTCCATCTCTACTACTATCATTGTCATTTTTCCTTACTGTTATCCCTACTTTTATGTTTATCGTTAAAAACCTTTTTATCTCTGACTAGTATTCACTAATATTTCTACTATCTCATCTACTTTATCTTATTATATTATTTGTCTCAATTATTATTGCAATGTTCAAATGTTAGTGATACCTCCTTGCCATTTCTGTTCGATTAACTTATCACTTTTTCACTTTATGGGATAACTTTTACGGTTACACTATCTCCTACTCTTATTAGTCTCACTACCATATTGCTTTTCTTCTCTCTAATTTACTCTATTCATCTTCTATTAACACTTCATTTCTTGTTCCTCTATATTATTCACAGTTCCACTTCAGTTATACTAATTGATCTAATACTAACATTTTTGACCGCATCTAATGCCTCAGACTAAGATCTCTCCTCTAGTTCACTTGTTACACTTCACACGTCTTAGTTTGCACTTCCTTGTTTCTTTAACTATCACATAACTCGCTGAATTTTTATGAAAGTTTCATCTAGTTTTTCGCACATCTTTTTTTTAGTTCCCCCTCAATATCATCCACGGTTGCTGGCCTTTGACCATCTGCGCTCCCTTTGTCTGTTGTATTCTCGACTTCTTTCTTCTCTTCGTCGCAGTCCCTTTCGTAACTTCACTCGGACTTTCACTCGCAAAGACTCCTTTTCTTATACTCTCTATATTCCCCTTAGATGAGTGCGAAGTAATTACTCATCTTAGCTATTATTCAACTCAGTAAATTGAAGAATGTCAAAAGAATATCATATCAAACCATATTGGAAGACCTACGTAAAAAGAATTACGATAAATGCATGCATGACATTATGAATAAAATGAAAATCAGAAAATACTGGCTGGTAACACGGAGGAGATTTGCATAGGGATGAGTAGGGTTGTCTACTCTTAACCTGGGCATGCAGCGAACCTTAATGTAGTTGACCGGTGGGTGTTTGGGAATATGTACAGTATGTCGTGAGGGTTAACGCAATAAATCTCGAAAGTTCACAGTGCTGGTTGTAGAGATCTCCTTCTCGAAATGCAATTCAAACGTATACTTTGTACATTGAACATATTTGTTTACACTTCACGTCTCCCTTTCTTTACAAATTATCGCAAGCATGATTCATGTTCCATGTACGACTGTACCGCAATTTACGTACGACTGTAGGTGAACATTCATCTCATCCACATCCATACGGCTACATTCAACATACTTGGCTTTTACTGTTATCTTTCCATAGTCCTGACTATATTGAATATAAGTCAAAAGTAAAAATTAAATCCTTATGAAGTGTTATAACACAGTTTATTTTATTTAAAATGTCTGGGAATTTCATTGTCGTACAGGCCTGCACAATCCAGTTTCCCATTATTCTAACAAACTCCGTTTTGCCGTGTGTCCTGGTAATGGAAATTTTGCTTTACATGATCACACGCTTCCTTTTTGCAAGTGATGAAACATTTATCTTAACTTATATGCACGTGAATAAGAATATGCCAGCTTTTTTTTTTTTTTACAAGTGCGGTACAGGTCTTATGAACAAAGATATGCTGCATGTTTCGTTGCCAAAGATGTGTCACAAGCTATGAGGGAGAAGTCTGTTTGAAGGTCAAAATGACACCGTAGAGATAATATAGACTGATGTACTCGTAGACTGTAGACTGGAATATTACATAATAAATAAATATTCATCAAAATCTAAATATCTAGGCCTAGGCTATACACAATATTAAATACTTTTCATTTTACTTAGTCCTACATTTTTCACATCCTTTCCCAAAATGTCCACAATTTTCTTTTATCGTACACTGGTTTCCTGGCAGCTATGATATCATTCCTTGTTTGAATAATTATTATTTAACTAAGTTCAAAATGACAAGTATATTATCAGCAAGTTCAACATATTCCATCGTACATGCGCATACATCGTTTACAAAGCCAGCATCGCTACACAAGACTATTTTTGAGAGTAACTTCAACAATTTCTTTTGATTCCACATTTTACAAAGTTTTCTTCATTAACACTGAAATCAATGCATTTATAATGCAGTAGGCAATTGTTGCAATGTAAAGTACAAAATCTGAAAAATAAAGTCTTCCTCGATTCAATGTGTTAAGATAAATATCTTGATTGTTGGTTTCTTTCTCTACAAAGTAATCAATACAAAGTGAACAATGTAACTTTACGAATACCTTGAAAGAAGCATAACCTGATATATACAGAAGGCTGGATGCATCAGCTCCAAACCTAGAAGTATCAGTATTTGATAAATCTAAAAAATCGGCATATCTACCATTTCTTTCTTTTCTGGTTTCCTGCTGTTTCAAAGGTTTCTCAGGGCCATTTTTGAAGTCCATACTTTGCTGATTTTATGCCTAAACTCGAAAAGAAGAACTCCGCATAAATTGTAAATACTCAATACGCGAATGCAAGGATTAAATCGCATACGCCACTGCTTTCCTTCAAACGCGGTCGTGGATAGACTGATGCCTGACTCGCATGTTGCCAAGTTTCCGCCTTCCGACATTCTGCTATAGAGAATTGACCTCAATAGCCTTAATAGCTACTTGATCATATTCCTGGAAAGCTTGCACGTTACTGTTTCTGATGAAAGTATAGGGAGGGGTGAAATGAAGTCGCTGATGTTTCTGTAGTTCCTATTGCATATAGATGATACAGGATAACCAGTTTGCTATTTCAAGCAATTTGATGTGTATCGTGGTCTTTTGAACAATGACAAGTGTAAGTTTTGTTCAGGAGTATTTTCAGAAAGAATATAGCGATGCGAGGTGCGGTAAACCTATGATATCCGTGACTAAGTGTAAGAAAGACCTATTAAAGCTTCTGGAAATAGTGAAAAGTAGAATATTCTTGGAGAAACAGATAGGCGAATTGAAAAGTCCAACGAAAAAACGGCAGCGGGATTGTTCTGAAAATAATGTAACTAATTTCGACAGTGACGCATTAAGAAGGAATATTTTATGGTTGTGTAGAGAAGGTTACATTGCAAGTTTGAATGACTTTAAAAAGAGCCAAAGAGAAGTTGTTTCCCTGTGTCTCGATCATCTCTCTGGTGGATAGTGAGAAACATTAGGTTCTGCTAGAGTCGACCGCGGTTTGACTTAAGAATATAGTGTGTAATCAAGATGTACAAATATTTTTTTTCAATCTAGTTGTTCTCCAAAGGATTTATGTACCGTATTTGCCGGCATATTAGGTGCAGCCCCCATCCTTTTTTAACACATTTTTTTAAGGAAAATGTTATCACTGAACATTACAGTGAAGTTACAGTATTTCAAATAAGTATAAAGTAATACGTAGATCTACTTCCAACACACACATAATCTAACTAGGAAAGAATATCTTTAAATCTTCTTCGTCAAAACCCAAAAAATTATCTCCAGAGCTAAATGAAGATTCACTTGAAGCCTCTCAGAATCTGAGTCCTCATACAACAAATTGTCCTTTGTACCATCCAGTGCTTTACTAATGCTGCACTATTTAAATGACTAAGCGTAGTCTCAGTTTTCACCGTATCTTATAAAGTTTTGACCCATTTACAAACTCGGTATGTGAATAAGTTGCACCCTGTTTTCAAACAAAAGAAACCGCCGAAAAATACGGTATTTATATTGTAAAATTTGGTATGTAGACCTACATAGATTACAGTGAACGTCAAGCACAGCTTTTAAAATCTTGTCATGTCTTAGCAATATGAAAGACTTCGACAAATCTATTTCAATATGATCATTCCTTGACACGTTTTCTTGTAAAGTCTCTAATTGAAAAAAAAAAAAAATTGATCGTGTTCAAGCAACTTAAAAATGTTTGATACATTATTAAATATAATATATACAAGGTGATTCATGAGGAGTTACCGCCACTTACGTAGCATATTTTCCAAGATACTTAGAGCAAAAAATGTCATATAAACATCGATTCTACAAAGTATGAACACAGGTGAATACAATGGGGTAATCCAATTTCACCTTAATGTTCAAATATGCGTATGAGAGTTTAGCCTGACTGGCTTCTAGCAATTTGAAAGTCATATTTGATATTTAGTTTCAGGTAAGTTGAATTGATTTTGAACAATATTTATTATTATGTAATATTTCAATCTACAACTTATCAACTTATTATGAAATAAAGAATTAAAATTCTTTCATTTCAACATACATAAATAGATTATATATACATAGGATAACCCACTTGAAGATCTTATAATAGATCGAAAATATTTGTGGAAACACTATGTTAAAATGATAGAATTTTAATTCTTTATTTCATAATAACTTAAGTTGTAGACTGAAAATATTAAATAATAAATAGCCTTCAAAATCAATTCAACTTATGTGAAACTAAATATCAATGACGTTCAAATTGCTAGATATTTAGGCCTAGGAATTTTACAGTATGTGTTTCAGTATTGCATATACACTACCGGTCAAAAGTTTTCGATCACCTATTACAACTATGGATTTGTGGTTAAAACAGGGATTTCGTTTTGAATATTCTATCATATTATAATTCTAGAGAGAGAAAATATTTATTTTGTTGGTCTATTTATTTTTTCCGATGTGTCTGTACACTGAAATAAAGTATAGGCTATCGTTGTTTTCATAGCTGTTCAAAAACTTTTGACCGGTAGTGTAATGTAATAGAATGTTTTAATAAACAATATAGAACTACTGTATAAATAAAAATAATAAAGCATTACTTACAGATGCTGGAAATAAGATAAAAACATATAATAATAAAGACTGACTCCTATTAAGCTATCTACAGTGACTTTTTATAAATTAACATTTATTGAAGTTCGAAAAAGGTGGCCTAGCCTCACTGGATAGATCCATTAATTCTGGCTGAAAACCAACATAGGCTATGACCTAAATAAAGTACAATGTAACAAAATGTGTTTAATATACACGCCTATGAATTGTACGTGTCTGAGTTTTGTACATAATGTAATGGAATATTTTTGTAAACAATATAGCTATAATTATAGCATGTGGGAAATAACGAGAAAAATAATGATGGCACTACATACCCCTTACGAATCCTTGTATTAAAATACAGCCTTTTTTTACGAATTGACATTAGTCAAGATTTTAAAAAATATATAAAAGGATTACTTTATTTTGTACATATCTGTCCATAATCCGTAATGTATTGTACTGACTCCGTGTACAACGTAGGATTAACTTTTTAACCGTTTTCTTCTGATATTGACATTACAACTCTTTGGTGGTGAAGTATAACATCAGTATGACTGACAAGAGCAGACGACAGTGTTGCCAAGTTGAGCCTTCCATGCCCACGTGCATCAACGTCGGTTAGTGTAACCATCGGTTAAAATTGTCACCTAATCCCTGATTAAGCATTTTTACGGTGGATCGACCTCGGTTACGACTTAAATAGGAGGTTAACCACAGTAATCTCTAACCGGCCAAATATGAGCGGTTAAAGGAGATAACCAACGATTAGTAGAGCAAGTAAAGCAAAATGGCGGCCAGAACCACAGGTGATTATTTCGAAAAAGATTATTATTGTGCAGTACTTGAATTACTTGGATAGAGCATGAGCGTGAAGGTTCTTTAGTGGAAAGAGAGAATTCTTACGAGGAATTAGGTGACAGAAAATTTCAGGAGGGATTTCGTTTATCAAAATCTACATATGGATTACTTGAAATAACACAAGAACAATCATATTTCTCCTACGGATCGGCTGCTTATATTACGATTCTATGTAACTTATTTTCTGTATTTTAAGAGGGAATACTCGAATACCGGTATCTCTTTCTTTATGTCACTGGCTGAACAAAGAGAGGTTATGGATGGATCTTAGGATAATGCACAATTCCCTGGTGTAAATGGGGTCCAAGATCGTACACACATTCCTACCAATCTCCTGCATCCTTTTCCTTTATGGATATTCCATCTTTTTTATATAATACATTTAAATCTAGTAATTAAGTCTATCGATACTTCAACCTAACATTGGGCTATAATCATTTTTGGATTCAATTTTCCATTTTGTACGATTTTAACCTAACAGTACTCAAAAACAAAGAAATGGAACTCACAAATATAACAGCGCCCAAAGGCAAACAAATGCAACGCGAAAATGTAAGATACGTTCATTTCGATGTAGAACATAGTGAGCGCAGTCGTTTTTAGACTTTGACTATTATCTTTGCAGCGGTATGGATGCTTTCCTTTAGTCATTTTGTAGAAACAATGTACCATCATAGACTTTACTCTGGTTAAATGAGGTGTCAGCTAGCCATGTTTTAGTAATCGGTGATTATGAATGGTGCACATAAATTACATTTTAACCACGGCTACTGTTTAACCGTCGTTTCGTAATCTATGATTACTGCGTTTTTAATCAATGTTGATGCACTTCGCCACCAGTCTTCTATTAGAGTCGATCCTGGTTAAACAATATTTGCATTACTTCAACTACCCTGCAATGAAGAATATTGCGATTGCATATTGTTTTAAAAATATATATTTACGATTTATATTTGCTTAGGACATAACGTAGACTCTATATACCTGCCTTGCAATTTTTTCATACGCATTATTTTTCTTCATTCAACTGTGGTATTCCACAGAATAAACAGCGTACCTGGCATGGGTGTAATTCATAAATTGAATTAACTCGCAAACATATTTTTTTCTCGGCCAGGATGCCATGTTTTTATTATGTTCTTGGCGCCAAAATATTTTCGAATCTCATCGGTCATTTACTTCGAAGAATTGTCAATTAGAATATGTTCTTTTTTTAACTTTGAAAACAATCAAAACTTTTTAAAGTATTGCAAGTGTTTTGACAGTAAAACTAGTTAAGTATTGACAAGTCTTGCGAAAGTGTTATGAAGAGTTCAAGTAACAAAAATTTTATCGTGTACAAGTAGCTTGATGAAATAACTAGAGTGAAACTTCTTTAAACGGACACCTCTCAGTTACGGACTTTTGAATTTCCTCTGCAAATTTCATGCGCACTTAGGCGGACATTCTCTATAACGGACATGGACAGCTACATAAACATGTTTGCTGGAACATTTCTCCACAGCGGACACGAGACACACTAAAGACATTGTCAGTCATATACTAGTAGCAGAATTTACCCCAGCAATACTCTCATATTTTACAATCATCGAAGCTGGAGGGGAACAGGTAAGAAAGGGGGAAAAATATTGTATAGAGGAAGGTGATACCCAAAGACTTCTAATGTAGAAATATATTCAGAAAATATATTTCAGAATTTGACAAGGAAATATACCAAACTTTCAGATTTTCTTTTTTTATTGTTAAAGGCAGAATTGATGTTAAACGTTTTGTCAAGTTATTCAGTTAAGCTTCATTTTTCATACTATAAATATTGTACATTATTCTATATCTTTTAATGCAAGTACTATTGAATAAAAATTCTGTAGCTGAAGTTATAATTGCTAATAAATTCAAAACATATACAAGTGTCGTCCTCACCTGTGGAGTAACGGTCAGCGCGTCTGGCTGCGAAACCAGGTGGCCCGGGTTCGAATCCTGGTCGGGGAAAGTTACCTGGTTGAGGTTTTTTTCCGGGGTTTTCCGTCAACCCAATAGAAGCAAATGCTGGGTAACTTTCGGTGCTGGACCCCGGAACTCATTTCACCAGCATTATCACCTTCATTTCATTCGGACACTAAATAACCTAGATGTTGATACAGCGTCGTAAAATAACCCAATAAAAAATATATATACAAGTGTCAAAATGCGGGAATGTCATTTTGTTATTTTCCCAATTGCAGATACTTCCCAATATGGGACTTTTTAAATTTCCGGGAGATGTGTGCTAATGAGAAGTTTCACTGCATTACTACTCACAAGGGAAGTACCCCAGCTCGAACGGCTAAAACCGAGTGTAAATGCGTTTAAAATACAGAGCTGTGCTTGTTCTACCACTAATCAAGGTTATTTATCTGTAAAACACCGCAGTCGTGTGCAATCAATGATTGAAGAATAACGAATCTAATGACTAGAGAAGCACAAATCGCTGAAGAAACAACACCGTGTAACAGACAGTTATGACAAGGAGGTCCACAAAATACATAAATGAGGTATTATGTGGCAAGAAGCTACACGACATTTGCTTTAAATAATATATGAGTATAGGGTATTTCAAAAGTCAGTTCAAACATTAAACCGCTATAAATATTATAATACGAGATAGGAAAAAAACAAAAACATCAGTGTTGGGCAAACAACGGGGTTTACAAAACATTGGGAATATGTTCGGCGTTCTCTTGTTCAACGTACAGCTTTCTTTCTGCGACACCATGCACAGCATTTTGCAGATAATGTCTTGGAATATTGGCAATTTCTTGCGAGATGGCATCTTTCAGTTGCAGTAGGATTGTTGGATGTGTGAGGAAAACTCGTTCATTAAGGTAACCCCACAACCAAAAGTCGGCCGGATTGAAATCGGGTGATCGCGGAGGTCACATTGTTGGAAAGTGCCTACTGATGACACGATCGCCAAACATCTGCGTAATTAATTGCTTTCCAGGGATAAAGATGTGAGTGGAGCGCCATCTTGCATGAAGATTGTGTCTTCCATATCGTGATTCCTCAGTCTAGGGATGACGAAGTTCTGTAACATGCTGTAGTAGGCTCCCCGTTTACTGTAACAGTCTGTCTTATTCCATTATTGTCCACACCTTTAGAATAACGGTTAGCGCGTCTGGACGGGAAACCAGGTGGCCCGGGTTCGATTCCCGGTTAGGTCAAGTTACCTGGTTGAGGTTTTTTCCGGGGTTTTCCTACAACTCAATATGAGCAAATGCTGGGTAACTTTCGATACTGGACCCAGGACTCATTTCACCGGCATTATCATCTTCATCTCATTCAGACGCTAAATAATCTGCTAAAACAATTAATGGTGGAGTTAATACGCGCAATTAAGGTTCGTTTTCCGACCAAAGTCATCAGTAGGCACTTTTCAACCATATGGCCTCCGCGATCTCCAGATTTCAATCCGGCCGACTTTTGATTGTGGGTTTACCTTAAAGAACGAGTTTTCCCCACACATCCAACAACCCTACTGCAACTGAAAAATGTCATCTCGCAAGAAATTGCCAATATTCCAAAACATTATCTGCAAAATGCTGTGCATGGTGTAGCAGACAGAATGTTGTACGTTGAATAAGAGAACTGCGGAAATCTTCCCCATGTTTTGTAAGCCCCGTTGTTTGCCCAACACTGTGATGTTTTTGTTTTTTCCCTATCTCATATTATAATATTTATAACGGTTTAATGTTTGAACTGAATTTTGAAATATCCTATACTCGTATATTATTTAAAGCAAATGTCGTGTAGCTTCTTGCCACATAATACCTCAGTTATGTATTTTGTGGATCTCCTTGTCATAACTGCCTGTTACACGGTGTTGTTTCTTCAGCGATTTGTGCTTCTCTAGTCATTAGATTCGTTATTCTTCAATCATTGATTGCACACGACTGCGGTGTTTTACAGATAAATAACCTTGATGAGTGGTAGAACAAGCACAGCTCTGTATTTTAAACGCATTTACACTCGGTTTTAGCCGTTCGAGCTGGGGTACTTCCCTTGTCAGAGTGAAACTAACAACACGATCATACGGTCAGGCACTACCACCAGTACTCTGTGTACCAAATACGGTAACCCAAGTTGTCGTTAAACTGAATATTTGCTCTAAAGATTCCACAATAATATGGAACAGCAGTTTCTATTAGTATTCCAAATAACGGTTGCTTCATATTTGAAAGTTTCAAAACATTTTGTGTAGAAAACAATCTTAATATGTTCCGTAATTTTCTAGCTAATAGTATACTTCCACAGACTTCAGTAATACAGAACTTCCTAGAGACATGGGACTTTTTATTTCACACAATTGCAGTGTAGTTTATAAAAGCACTGTAGCGGCCGGAAGTTAGGCAAAATGGCTTTTTATATGGGTAGATATACGAAAAAGTTTGATAGAGAAAAACATGTTTCCACACATTTCGGTTCGATAGGGCCAGTTTATGTTTTGCCTTTTTTGCCTATTTTATCTTCTGTTGCCTATTTTATCTTCTGTTGCCTATTTTAAGGTTTAATTATCTATTTTGCCTATATTTTGTTTTTGAAGGATGTTTTCTGTTATGTATCTATATATTAAATAAATCAGTACAATTAAATATTGTACGAATTCTGAATATACTAAAAATATAAAAATATATTTTTTTTTATTTCATACATGGAGCACCTATTGCAAAAATTAAACGATATTTTTCATAATGGCAATCTCTATTGAGACGCTCACCCCACATAAATACATTTACATTATTTGTGGCGTCATACCTACAAAAGCAGCCCTACGATGATCAGTCTGCTGAGAGGGTTGGTAAGATCAGTTACTGCTATTGCAGCTCACACCCCAAGGCAGTTTGTTTCTCTTGTCTGAGAGGTTCAGTTTCTACACAGAGTCCAAGAAAACATTGCAGAGAGAGAAAAATAAATTCTCTGACAGGTCGATCGTATTGAAAGCAATTAGCAGGAATGGTACATTAGTTTGGACTGTTGTGAATCCACACAATAGTACACTCAAATCACTTCGGTGGAAATCGAACGGTCTTTTTCATTGATGAAAAACCATCTCTGACAAATGGCTTTTATTTTAATTGAGAACTTGAAAAATTGTCTTGCTGATGCATGCAACCAAGAGAAACAAGAGTAAGCACTGAAATGTGATACAACAGGTTTATTGAATGACATTAAATTACTATTTTAATGATTTTACTGTCAATTTTCGTATTTTAAGTGCTTATTTTTATCACTTTACTGCCTTTTTCCTGAGTTTTAAGTGCCTATTTGTCTGCCTATTTTAGCCAAAATAAATGCCTGAACATCCGGGCTCTAAAAATCAGGTATTCAGTTTGATTCCTTAAATAAAATCTTGCAATTCTTTTAGAAAAATTATCTTGTTCCACACATTAGACACGTAGATGGCTACTGGCAGTGCAGTGAACAAAATTCAAGTTTTAGAAGAAATCGTTGTACGGGTAACCTGCGAAAAATGTAGGAAAGTGAATCTGGAAATATTTAAAACAAACTTACATCAATACTTTTTACACTATCTTAAAAATAATGGAAATGTGGAAAACGGAAAAGTCTGTTAAGTGAATATTCCACACCTATTAATTCTTAGAAAAAGTAACATAATAAATTAAAGTTCCATCGAAATTCTGTTTTAGGATTCATTACTAAGTAGTAGTAGACGGATCCATACCGGTTCCCGCGTCGCTCACTCACTATAAAATACAGAGCATTCCAGCGATAAGTACCGCTTTATTCTTCGACAGCTGGGAGGCACGGTGCTTGAACGACCGCCGGCAACAGGGTCCTTCAACTCACGCGCTTCACCGAATTAAAACTTACATGCATACTTAACCATAATATGTTGAATTTAACATTAATTGTATGTTCTATTAATTACAGAATTTTGTACTCACTCATATATGGCAGATGCTGCTGAAAGTGTTGACCATTTTGCGCTATACAGAGTTCACATCGCCTTAAAAAACTATCGTTCACATTCATGAGCTTCAGCGCTACGAATGTTACCTTTCACCTGTTCAATTGTGCGAAGATTATTTGCACACTGTTTTTTAAGTGTTCTCCATAAATAAAAATAATAATCGGCATTTCCAGCAGCTACTGTCATTAGGGTGAGTACAAAATTCTGTAACTGATATACGGTATAATAATTAATGTTAAATACAACATTAAGGATAGGAAGTATGCATGTAAGTTTTAATTCGGTGAAGTACCGTAAGTTTAAGGGCCCGGTTACCGGCGGTCGCTCAAGCACTGTGCCGCCCATCGGCCGAAGAATAAATCGGTACTTATCGCTGGAACGCTCTGTAGTATGTGCATTCGACACCGAGATTTTCACCTTAGCCGTTAACTTCAGATCATGTAGACTATTAATATCAGTTACACAATGGTGAATAAAACAAAAATAAATTACGAACTGAAACCTATGTAAGGCCTTGCTAACAGAGCTTCCCCCTCTAATGACAACTAGCAAAGTGGTTTCCAACAAGAAAGAAAAGTAGATGTTTCGACTGAACAAAATTAGTGGAGACTAGATGGGACAGAGTATATCTAAATTTTTGTTACAACATGAAACAGCTTCGAACTTACTTACTTACAAATGGCTTTTAAGGAACCCGAAGGTTCATTGCCGCCCTCACATAAGCCCGTCATCGGTCCCTACCCTGTGCAAGATTAATCCAGTCTCTATCATCATATTCCACCTCCTCAAATCCATTTTAATATTATCCTCCCATCTATGTCTCGGCCTCCCTAAAGGTCTTTTTCCCTCCGGTCTCCCAACTAACACTCTATATGCATTTCTGGATTCGCCCATACGTGCTACATGCCCTGCCCATCTCAAACGTCTGGATTTAATGTTCCTAATTATGTCAGGTGAAGAATACAATGCGTGCAGTTCTGCGTTGTGTAACTTTCTCCATTCTCCTGTAACTTCATCCCGCTTAGCCCCAAATATTTTCCTAAGCACCTTATTCTCAAACACCCTTAACCTATGTTCCTCTCTCAGAGTGAGAGTCCAAGTTTCACAACCATAAAGAACAACCGGTAATATAACTGTTTTATAACCGATAATGTAATTGCTTTATAAATTCTAACTTTCATATTTTTTGACAGCAGACTAGATGATAAAAGCTTCTGAACCGAATAATAACAGGTATTTCCCATGTTTATTCTGTGTTTAATTTCCTCCTGAGTATCATTTATATTTGTTACTGTTGCTCCGAGATATTTGAATTTTTCCACCTCTTCGAAGGATAAATCTCCAATTCTAATATTTCCATTTCGTACAATATTCTAGTCACGAGACATAATCATATACTTTGTCTTTTCGGGATTTACTTCCAACCGATCGCTTTACTTGCTTCAAGTAAAATTTCCGTGTTTTCCCTAATCGTTTGTGTATTTTCTCCTAACATATTCACGTCATCCGCATAGACAAGAAGCTGATGTAACCCGTTCAATTCCAAACTCTCTGTGTTATCCTGAACTTTCCTAATGGCATATTCTAAAGCGAAGTTAAAAAGTAAAGGTGATAGTGCATCTCCCTGCTTTAGCCCGCAGTGAATTGGAAAAGCATAAGATAGAAACTGACCTATACGGACTCTGCTGTATGTTTCACTGAGACACATTTTAATTAATCGAACTAGTTTCTTGGGAATACCAAATTCAATAAGAATATCATATAATACTTCCCTCTTAACCGAATCATATGCCTTTTTGAAATCTATGAATAACTGATGTACTATACCCTTATACTCCCATTTTTTCTCCATTATTTGTCGGATAGAAAAATCTGATCAATAGTCGATCTATTACGCCTAAAATCGCACTGATGATCCCCAATAATTTCATCTACGTACGGAGCTAATCTTCTCAAAAGAATATTGGACAAAATTTTGTACGACGTCAACAAAAGTGATATTCCTCGAAAGTTACCACAGTTGGTTTTGTCCCCCTTCTTAAAAATAGGTACAATTATGGACTCCTTCCATTGTTCTGGTACAATTACCTTTTCCCAAATAGCAAGTACAAGTTTATAAATTTCGCTATAATCGGGTATAAATGGCTCAGCAGTTTGTATTTCAATTTCATCCCGATCATTTCTATTTGGCCTATGTACATTTAGTAGTTGCGCAAAATAGTTTTTCCATCTGTTTAGGACTGATGGAGAGTCTGTAAGCAAGTCACCATTCTCATCCTTGATCACGTTTACCCTTGGCTGATATCCGTTCTTAAATTCCTTTATACCCTTATATAAATCTGTAATGTTTTTATTCTTACTATTTGCTTCTACCTCATTCAGTTTTTCCTAGAAGTAACCTCTCTTTTTATTCCTACGTGTGCGACTTGCTTCCCGTCTTTCATTGAAATAATTATCTCTTCTCCTCAACTGGATCCTGTAAGAATTTCAATTTTGCCTGTTTCCTTCTTTCTACTGCAATGCAACAATCTTCATCAAACCACGGTTTCTTTTTCTTAGTTTCATGATAACCTATGCTCTGCTCAGCTGCAATTTTGATATTATCTCGGATATTGTTCCACACGCTATTAACTTCTAACTCTTCCTCAGCTTCGTCAGCAGTTGCTAAAGCAGCAAACCTATTTGAAATTTCAATCTGATAACGTTGCTTAGTTTCCTCGTCCTTTAATTTCAAAATATTGAATCTACTAATATTAGCTTGTTGCTCTACTCGCTTGGCTACTGATAGTCTTTCTCTTAATTCTCCAATTACCAAATAATGGTCAGAATTACAGTCTGCCCCCCTGAAAGTTCGAATGTCTACTATACTGAAACAGCTTCGAACATAGAGACAAAAGCACAAAACCTCTAGCCCAGCGGTGACCAAAACTCGAACGGCAGTGATTACACGCGAGAGAGAGTCTATGAAGTAAAAAGTTGGGGGAGAGGTACAAGGCATGAAAACTACAACCAGTGATGGTTCGTGCACTAATATTTAGTTCTTCATCAACCCGCTAATAAAAATCGCAAGCTTTGCTGTATCAGTAATATCACTACTGTCATCAAGAGATATACATTTTCTTCTTTTTTTTTATGCCTCCTGAACACAATCAGAAATCTCCTGAATTCTCTTCTGGATATTTAGTCGAGAAAGCCCAGTTTTTCAAAATTAATTAACAACTCTCATTGGACAAATTATTTCAGCCACCTTGATCATTACGCTTTTATAAAACTTTCCTCCGTTGGAAGGCTTAAGAGAACGAGCTATTTCGTTTGGCACTAGATAGTTGGCTTCCTTACATTTATTTATATCATCTTTCTTTTCATGACGATGATTTATGGCTGATTTCAGTTCTTTGAGTTTGATAGCTCGTTTCATTACTACACTAGCACGTAATATTCAATCAGTTTCCCTATATTATTATTATTATTATTATTATTATTATTATTATTATTATTATTATTACTTCTTCTACTAGTAATGCTATCAGTATTGCTATTAGTATTACCATTATTATTATTATTATTATTATTATTATTATTATTATTATTATTATTATGAAATCAATAACTAGTAAATAACTGATAATAGTTATCAAAAGATTAAAAAAAAAATTAAAATGGAGATATAGCGTAGTCTAGTAATTATTTTATCCTTCAAGGGAAGATGTAGGTCTATATTTTTTTTCTTATTTTAGTAGGTTATTTGACGACGCTTTGTCAACATCTTAGGTTATTTAGCGTATGAAAGAGATGAAGGTGATAATGCCGGTGAAATGTGTCCGTGGTCCAGCACCGAAAGTTACCCAGCATTTACTCATATTGAGTTGAGGGAAAACTCCGGAAAAAAACCTCACCCAGGCAACTTGCCCCGATCGAGAATCGAACCCGGGCCACCTGGCTTCGCAGTCAGACGCGCTAACCGTTACTCCACAGTTGAGGGCTGTAGGCCTATATATTCAGGCACGCATATAAGAACTATGGTAACACTTGCTGATAAGTAGTAGTAGTAGTAGTAGTAGTAGTAGTAGTAGTAGTAGTAGTAGTAGTAGTAGTAGTAATAATAATAATAATAATAATAATAATAATAATAATAATAATAATAATAAATGTTATGCCTGTGTATTCAGCGTAATGCCCTGTAATGTCGCTTCTATATACTACTATTAACTGAACCGTTGAGCAAAGCAACATATTACATTTTCTCCAACAGAACAGCGAATAAATTCCTCTTCTCATTCTGTACAAAACCTTCTCGTAGAGACAGAGGGTTTATAGAGCGGCATGGCACCGACACTTCTTACCTTCAGTACGTGAGCGAGACAGAGACAGGAAACTCCCCTTACCAATATGTCTACGATTACACGATGTAATCACGATATCCAGTTTGATCACCGCTGCTCTAGACATTCATGAGATGACATTCGATAGAAGATGCTAACAAAATGAATAGGTGTCCTATTTGTTCACTTATCTTTGTACAGTATACATCGTACATTCTGAATAAAGGAAGTCCATAATCGCATGCAAACAAACGGAACCATCTCAAAATCGACCTTTGACCTTTCCAACAACCGGTTTTGACTTTCTCTACTCCCTCCTTAATTTATGAATATAAATAACTCTGCCTATCATACCGGTAGTATATACAAGTTAACAGGTTGTCATCTAACCCCTACCCTTGAAAGGTCAAGGTGGTACAGTTAATAAAAAATTATTGAACGCTCTAATTTCGACTCTCATGGAAATACAACAAGTTTAGTAAATACGTTCGGACTTCATGCCGCCGCGCCGCACAGTGGTCGAAAGAACCGCTCTGGTTTTGATTAAACTGTGTTGTCAGATGTTTTTCGATGTGTTTAACCCAAATATTAACTTATTTTTTCAGTACTGAGACACATTTGAGTATTTTAAGGATGTATTTTGAAAAAAATCATTATTTCTCCTAAAACAATCAAACTTGTTGCCTAAATTTCCTCCATAAAGTGAAGAATGGGTAGAACGGAGAAAAACTCTCTCCGGCAACGGAATTCGAACTCTGGTTTTCATCTCTACGTGCTGACACTTTACCCACTAAGCCACACCGGATTCAAATTCCAATGCCGGATTGAATCCTCCTCATTCTTTCGTTTGTACTAAGATAGAAATAAGTAGCAATCTTCTGTGGATACATGAGGAAGTTGAAATATTGAATGTTCAGATAAGAAATGGGCGGGAAACCTTAGATGTAATAGCATGTTACAGACCACCCAGTGAATTAAACAATTTAACTTTGCACAAACTAAATGAATATCTTAATACAGTATCAGAAGACCGAAACGTAGTAATTGCTGGGGATCTAAACCTCCCGAAAATTAACTGGAACTGGATTTCAGGTACAAATTCAGATGCACAGACCCTTGTTTATGAATTGATCTGGCGTAAAGATTTCACGCAGGTAGTAAATGGTCCGACGCGTGACAATGCCCTCTTAGATGTTTACCTACTAAGACCTGTCTCTCTCTTTGTCAACTCTGAAAGTTTCATAAAATAAGTGATCACAATAGCGTCTTATTAGAAATCTTCTGGGAAAACACAGTAAATCCGAGGTCAAGTCCACTGTCTGTCTGGAATTTTAACAAAACCGATGTCCATGAATTACAAACGTTTCTACGAGAAAAGCATGATGACTTTCTAAGGACTGAAGGAAATATGGAAAATGTGTGGCATAAATTTAAGAGTATAATTTTCGATGCATTAGTAAAATGTGTACCTTCTAAAATAATTAAGAAAAATCCGGACCCAGAATATTACACTAATTATATTCGCTACTTAAAGAAAAAGACAAGGCGCGCATTTAGCAAACGTAAACGAAGCCATGAGCATTGGGAAAAATATGTCGAATTAATTAAGAAACTTGAGTGTGAAAAAAGTTAAGCTCAGGAAAATTTTCTAAAAACTATTTTAAAAGAAGATGAAAGTAACAATTGGAGACAGTTTTATAATTATGTACGCAGGAGAAAAGGAAAAAACGAAGGAGTAGTGCTTTTACGAAATCAGAACGGAGAAAGTATAACTGATGACAAAGAAAAGGCCGACTTATTAAATTCCTATTTCATTTCGGTTTTCAATAATAATAATAATAATAATAATAATAATAATAATAATAATAATAATAATAATAATAATAATAATAATAATAATAATAATCCCGCTGATAGGAGTGGTTGTGTCACAGACCATGAATGTGAACCAAATTCGACTTTCAAAATAACTTCCAAATGGGTTAGAGAGAGAATAACGAAATTAAAAAATCGGAAGTCTCGAGGACCAGATAGTATTGCTACAGAGATTCTTAAATTAGGTTCCGAGGCCATAATTCCATACTTAATGCGTATATTTTATGTTTCCATAAACAATGCAGCTATTCCATGTGACTGGAAATCAGCTATAGTGGTACCCATATATAAAGGTGGAAATAAATTAGATGTCGGAAACTACAGACCGATTAGCCTTACATCTGTCGTATGTAAAGTCATGGAGCATTTGATATCGGATTATATTCGTCATGTTCTAGATGCGAAAGACTGGTTTTACAACCGCCAGCATGGTTTTAGGGAAGGCTTCTCATGTGATAGTCAAATTACGTCGCTGGTTCAGGATCTAACTGAAGAGGTAGATAGAGGCGGAAGAATCGATGCAGTTGTGATTGATTTTTCGAAAGCATTTGATTTGGTGCCACATGACATATTAATAGATAAGTTAAGTAGGCTAGGAATAGATAAAAGAGTGGTGCTATGGATCCAAGAATTCTTAAACGGTAGAACCCAGAGAGTTAGAGTAGGTCATGAAATATCGGAAATTGGAAATATAAGTTCAGGGGTGCCACAGGGCAGCGTTCTGGGTCCATTACTCTTTATAATATACGTAAATGACCTATGCCAGAATATTACATCAAATATGAGGCTATTTGCAGACGACTGCATTATCTATAGAAAGATTAGAAAAAATTCAGATGTAGATGCTATTCAAACAGACTTGAATAAAATTTATAACTGGGCGTTAAAGCATAGGATGAAAATAAATGGTTCTAAAAGTAAATCTATAACATTTTGTAAAACCCGAGAGGAAACTAGTCTTAATTACGAATTCAGTGGTGTTGTAATTCCGCAAGAACAATGTTGTAAATACCTAGGAGTGTATTTAAACTCCTTTCTTGGGGAGAGCATGTTGATAATGTTACGGGTAAAGCATGGAGGGCACTTCACTTTATTATGAGAATCTTGAGAAAGGCTAGCCCCAAATCGAGGGAAATAGCATATCTAACGTTAGTGCGACCGTTAATGGAATACGGAACTACATGTTGGGATCCCTATAGAATATACCAGATAAATTCCTTAGAAACAATCCGGTATAGGGCAGCGAAATTTGTTAAAGGTAAAAGAGAAGATGGAAACGATAAGATAAAAGAACTTAAATGGGAAACTTTGGAAAACAGACGTAGGAAAACTAGAATAACATCATTGTATAGAGCACATCTAGGTCAGAAAGCATGGGTAGACATAACGGCTCGGTTAGAAAAGCCAACGTACTATGGTAGGAACGATCATAATTTTAAAATCAAATGTAGGAAACAGAAAACGGATGTAGGTAAATTCTCATTTTTAAATAGAACTATAAATGATTGGAATGACCTACCTGCAGCGGTCTTTGAGGGCTGTCCTTCCTTAAGGAGATTCAAGAATAACTTAAAAAGTTGTATATAAAGTGAAAATTAAAATTAAGATGACATTCAACATTTAATTTTTTTTAAGGTGACATGTATTTATCTAGGCTGACGAGTTTACTTCCTTGGTTTGAATTGTAAATTATTTAAAACTAGCGTGTAAGAGGGCCTTAGACTAGAAATGTTTAGTTTAAATGTAGTTCTGTTTATAAGTATGCATAAGGATGCAATTATTTGACTTATTTGAACTGTTGTATCAGTGAAGCGAGGTGAGTCAGTGAAGTTATGGTTTTACAGTGTAGTGAACAGTTCCGATCAGTGATAATTTATAGCGTCAATGAAATGTGTTCTATAGTGTCAGTGAAATGAGTTACAGAGTGTCAGTGAAATGTGTGCTAAAGTGTCAGTGAAATGCGTCATAGTGCCACTACAGGGAATGAGATGAGAGTAAAGTGAAAGACTATTGAAACTTATGTAGGACCTATATATAATTATGTAGGTTGTATTGTAAAATTAGGTATTTTATTTTATGTTTTATAATTATTGTGTTAAATTGTATTGTGTATTATTATTGTATTGTGTGTGAAATTGTATATGTGTTGTAAAATTGTATTGTGTATTGTAAATTTTATTGTGTATTGGTTATCATTTTATTGTGTATTGTTAATATTGTATATACCACTGCCACCGGGTGCTTGCCCACTTGCAGTGTAAATAAATACATACATACATACATACATACATACATACATACATACATACATACATACATACATATGGTAATGCAGAATTCCTGCACGGAAATAACATATTATGTACTGTACTCCAGTACATCATAGTAATTGCTCCATATACCTTTCGAACTCTCTTAAACATAACATGCTCTTTAATATTTTTCAGACTATTCTTCAAGTGCTTATAAAATATGTTATATAGTCAAATATAGAAAAAGGTAAGAATTAGTGCTGTCAATCGATCAAAATATTTAATCGGTTTGAAAACAGATTTAATATACTGTAATATACACAATTATTTTTCAATTTAATTTGTGTTCGGTGATAAGCATAGTATTAAGTGTTCTATATCTGTATATATTGTACCGTTATATTACAAAATAACTATTTTAGTCATTTACTAACATATTTATTATATAGGCTTATAATTTATTTGTGTCGATTTCTCCGGGAATTTTTTAAACAAAAAGAAATTTTAAAAGTATGAGGACTCACATAGTTAAAACTGCTTCATCCATGATTTTATACATGTGAGTGCATTCACACGCTCTGAATTAAGTGTCGTTCTAAGTTTACTAACAATGTTTCTTCCATCATTAAACACGAAAGAACTTTTTTCTGTCAAGCACTTCTCCACGATCGTTCAATTTAAATCTAAACGTTTCACCGAGTTTACCTCTCAAATTTTCATATTTATGACATAATGGAGTTTTCACTTTTCGCAGACCATAGAAATCTGATTTTTTTTTCTTTAGCAAACTAAACACACAAGCTTTATCTACAAACTCAGTAAAGAAACTGCAACAAAACAGCACTAATGGGGTGACAAAATTTTAGAAAGAGAAGAAGATAGTTACTCTCACTTCCACAGAGTGTAGCCATGGCTAAAGGATGAGGGGGACGTATCCCAGAAAAGTATGTATTTCATATTATGCTAAAGGAAGACGAGCTGACAACAAGGCTAAAGTTTTCTTGAAAACTTAAGGGTTTCGCATTATGTTTCAACTTTCAATAAGGGTAGACCAGGTCACTGTCCTCTCTCTTTCTGAAGTGTTTCTGCAAAGATTTGCACTATGTCACCTGCTTCGCAGTTAAAAAATAACGGTACTATTGTGCTTTGAAGTAAGCAATTTCCGAGACGATTGTAGAGTTTTTAGTCTGAGTTTGCATTAACAAAATAATAATTGATATCAAGTATAACCGATTAATTTTAATAGACTCACATCAGTTATTCGATTAAATTTTTGATCGATTAATCTTACAACAGAAATTGATCGATTAATTGATTAAATTCCACAACACTAGTAAGAATTGTGATGCCTAGCAGAAGAGGGAAAATATTTCACCGCAAAAATCTTCAGGTTTAAGGACAATCCTAATAGCATGTTTTGTTAAGCGCACCTTTAAGAAGAGTAGGAAAAAAAATATGCACATAATACACAAATTGGAAGAGTAAAATATTTTGTAGTAAAACATTATGTAATAAAAATATAAATTGAGAAAATTGAGTTTGAAATTTTAAAGAACCATCCAGAGCGTGCAACCTATTAACTAAAAGTCGACCGAAGATTGCAGGTGCCTACCTGCATGAAAATTTGTGGAGAGGTTCTATGAAATTCTATTATATAAAATGATAAAATTTGGATTTAAAAAATAATACAATTTTTCTCATCTCATTTGAAAAACAAACAATACATAACTTCTCATAATGAGCAATTTGAATATTTTATAAGCTATTCTGTCTATCGTTCATTCGCCACTAAACTATTTGATTATATAAAATATTTTTTCTTTAATCTGAAAAAATAGCAGGTTATATTTCATAGAGTTTGAAAGGTACGTGGAACAAATTTTAGGAAAACATTTTTATTGTTGTAGGAGAAATTGTGATTTTTCAAAATAAGGTACAATTTAAATTAAAAAAAAACATGTTAATTCATAAAATTGTGGACCAAATTAGATGAAATTTTGTACTGATGCCATTTATATGCAGCATGACATGTGTACAATTTTCAAAAATCTATTTTAAACCGTCAATTCTGCGCCAGCCAAGCCCGATCACTGAACATCAACCGTGAGTTGTAACGGTAACAAACTTAAATAGGTAGGAAACTTAGGCGTAGCCATACACATCTAATTTTGTCAAATGTCTTTAAATGACACTTGGGCTATATGAGGAAGAAAAAAAGACACTTTTACCTCGTCCTACAAATGTTTTAGGTTAACGTTTTCCCAAAAAACTTAAAAAAGTTACGAAATGTCATGAAAATAAGTCCAGTAGGCCAATAAAAATTTCTATATAAAGAATTTTTCGATCTGAGCACTCTGGATAACTCGTATGCTTTAATCATTTAACATTCAACTTTTTCAACAGGGGAAAAAGTCACGAAAGAGTCAACATTATCCCATTACAATGGTAAAAGATAGGTTGACTTTGCTGTCGCATTACGGAAGAAATGACAGATTTTTACTCAGATTTGTTACTTTTTTACATCCCCAGACTTTGACAGTTCGTCGGCGAACTCATGGGCTCGTTTAGAAAAATTTCGTAAAATGGGTTTTTCGCGTGAAATGGTGTCTTCCGACCACTGTGCACTGGCCTCCACGACTTCCTTTATGAATAATTAATTCTGCGACTCATTGTTGAAGCAACACAATATTATTTCAGGTCTCAAGAAAGTAGGCCTACTAAATTCCTTTTTACTAAGTGCATACTTCATTTTACAAATTGGTGGAATCTTCCTTCGCATACTTTTAAACAATGTAAATTCAGCTGTAATTATTTGGCACTGTATTTCCTCATAAAAGGCTCAAATCAGTGTCCCACTATTATAGTTTTCATATCACAAAAATGTTTATGAAGCTCCTGAAATACTACAGTCAAGGGAATGGGATCTGGTCTCGCCCTAAATATCTACAGAGCGTTTCAGCGATAAGTAGCGGTTTATTCTTCGGCCGCTGGGCGGCACGGTGCTTGAGCGAATACCGGCAACCGGGTCCTTAAACTCACGGCGCTTTACCGAATTAAACTTACACGCATACTTACTAACCATAATATGTTGTATTTAACATTAATTATTATATCGACGGCGTTTAGGTAAAATGGCTTAACCGCTCATTTTTGAAATGCAACTTTTTTTTGCTGTACTTAGTGTAATTAGTTAAAATTTAATTACAAAACGTGAAGATATGTTTTTTGACAATAATGTTTACATTCTTTCATATACAATAACAAATAATGTGCTAGAATTTAATTATAGCCGTTTCTGAAAAATTTTTCTTTTGTGGAATAAGCCCTTTTACATGAACACCGTCGATTATGTTATATTAATTACAGAATTTTGTACTCACCCACATGACAGTAGCTGCTGGAAGTGTTGACCATTTTGCACTATACAGAGTTCACGTTGCCGTAAAAAAAACATCATGAGCTCATGAATGTGAACAATGAGTTTTTACGGCGATGTGAACTATTTGGAACACAAAAAGTCAACACTTCCAGCAGCTACTGTCATGAGGGCGAGTACAAAATCCTTTAATTAATATAGCATATAATAATAATGTTAACATATGGTTAGTAAGTATGCATGTAAATTTTAATTCAATGAAACTCATTGAGTTTAAGGGCCCGGGTGCCGGCAGTCGTTCAAGCGCCGTGCCGCCCAGTGATCGACAAATAAACCGGTACTTATCGCTGGAATGCTCTGTACATCAGTCCACTTCGCAGACAGTACAGAGAAAGTCCTGGCTACATGAAGTATGAAGTTCATTGCGATAAAATTATATAAACTGGGTGAAAAGATAGAGTCAAGTAGAAAGTTGGTTTGATAAAATTTCTAATATTGAGATGGGAAATCCACGATATTTATTCAAAGGGTGGAACTCGAATTCACGGAATAAATCCATCTAAAATTAAGCTACTGTGACGTAGGAATATATAGGCTATGCCAATTTTTTGCCCATTACTTTAATCTATCTGTACTTTTAATAATTGGTTATAATTAATATACAACGCCATGAGATCGATTCTGGCAAATGTAGGCTACTGCGTGAGACAGTAATGTAAATTTATGAGGAGGTTAATTATCTAGCTGATGGTGGTTGTAATCGGCTAATTGACATCACTGCAATTAATGGAAGAAAATCTGAAGCAGAGATAATTGATCTGACCATCAGGTTCGAAACTCAAAAAGATCAGCTCCTAGAAGTTGACTGAAAAGAAATTTATGAACCCAGAGTACCATACCATATTTCAAGTAATACAAGTAATTTTAAAATCATTTCCGTTTTGGATCATGGGGGAAAATTAACAAAACTTTTGTAAATTGGAAAAGTAAACATAAAATTAGTAAAAACATCCTAGATATAATTTTATTATTGTCTGTAATATCATAAAATATTCCACAGATCTTTTCCGAAATCATGTTTACGGTATTAACACAATGTACTTAAATTAATCGTAAAATCGTGTTATTTTCTTTTCTTGTGAAAGTTTACATATTAACCTCATCATTCATTCTGAATCCTATTTGGTTGTGTGAACATTTTTAGTAACAAGGTTGTTTCTTGGGAACTAAAAAATATATTATTCTGGGTCTTAAAGGCAAGCTCAATTTATGAATCGGATTAATAAATAAATCATTCCATCAGCCATAAACTTATCAATATGAAAATCATTGCAACATCACGATTTCACAATATTTTTCGAGCGAAACGTCTCATAGATGAAATAAACATCGCAGTTTTTTTCGGGTATGAAATGAAACATATTGAAAACTGAAAATACATAGATACATTCTATAATTATGTACTGTTATTATGTTTCTCACACAAGTTAGTTTATTTCTCGAATCGTTTTAGACCAATTGATAAATATCGAGAGCTTATTACTGTTCATTATTGAAAAAAAAAAGAAATCCGAAATATTTTTATTAAGGGACAGAAAATAAATAGTCTGATGGTGAAACTAGCGCTGAAGTAGTTCCGGTGATTTCGGAAGTGAAAATCGTTGAATTTATAAGGGCTTTTTTTCTGGTGGAGATTCAGTTGATCGTATATGCAAGACATAACATATGCCTAAACTAACCAAACCTAACCTGTCACAGATTCGTATATAGACTACAAGGTGTATAAGTGGAGTACGAAGGGAACTATTTCAGCGCTAGTTTAGCTAGATATTTGGAAGGAATGTGAAAACCAACAGTAAAAGAACTTCATATGCAATTGTAGTTTATAAATAAGATTATTAATTATACTTAATATTCGTAAATGAACTGTTTGTACAACTAAATTAAAGTAAATAAAACATCTCTTATCAGACTTCAATGTGGCTGAAAATATATGGACTAAATATAGAATTAAAAAACCAGAAGATTAATTCCTCTGGAAAAACACACACATACTCACAGAAGAGAGGAATATGAAAACAATTCCCTGATGCAGGGTAAAATCGCAAAAACGCATTTCAAACAGAAAAAAAAACACCTGCAAAGAATTGGATAAATTTCAAAACGTGGATTCTTTCCTTTCCCTCTTACTCCAAAATTCCAACCTGGTGCACACAAAATAAATTATTGGCACTGAAAAGTGCCTTTCGTAAGTATGACGATGCGTATTCGACAAACACAGACAAATCTTCTCTTTTTAGTATTGTAAGATAATTGTTTAGTGAGGTATCCGTATACTGAAATTTTCCCATATTATATTGAGTGTAAGTCTTGCAGATTCATTCTCACTACCTTCAAAATAGGTAAATTTTTAGTGAAAATAAACACAGCAAACGGGTTCGCATTTCTGGTCTTAAAGCTAGGTTTTTCTCAAACACTATAATTTATTATAACAGCCTAAACATGGATGTGCGTTTCCTATTATCCTCTCAACGAATCTCCTAGGAAATTTGAAAAAGAATTTGACGTTAAAATGTCAGAATTTAGAAATAACTGCACAGGCTTGTTACGTATGCGGGCACTCCCAACAGACCTTGAGGCGAAGGGGAGGTCGCCCGCCCGACTGGATCCTAACCTACCCCACTGTATGGATCCATAAGTCGGGATTCTTCTTGGGTGAAAGGGAGTCTTGAATAAATTAGAAAAAAAAAAACTGGATTGTTTACTGACCTCTAGTTGAATCGGTAGAATGGACATGGCACGAATCCTCACAATATCATGGTTATAGATGACACAAGTATTTCTCTGTCTCTGCAATGCACACGTTCACCGCCAGGCTAGCAACTGTTGAGATAGTCTTCCAACCTTCCCCCTTACTGCTGCTTCACGAACCACTTCATCCCCTCCCCTCCTCACCTCTTGCCATCATCCCTAACCCACCCCAAGTGTAACGAGAGATTTCAGCCACGACCCCACCACAAGCACAGGTTTGCCAACGTTCAAGGAAAAATAATTTTGGCAAAACCAAGTTTCAGTTCGATTTAGTCCCATTTCTTGCATATTAATACTGCGAAGAACATAAGACCATGTCCGGTTATTTACAGCAAGATGTTGGAGAAAGGGAAGAGCTTCATGCACCATATCTAGCAGTGGGGATGAAAGGGGTTGAAACCTTCGCCCCGAAATATCTACAGTTTACTAAGAAATGAGAGAGTGACGGAGAGGAAAAGAGAGAGAGAGAGAGAGAGAGAGAGAACTTTGATTCAGTTGTCATCCGACACTTTCACCACAGGCAAATTCATTTTTAGAATCGAATCCTAGACAGTGATGTGACTGCAAGCTAAAACCGAAAAGGATGTAATTTAGGCTCTAACATACTGTAGTGTAATTCAAAAGTCGTGACTCCGTCGTCCTTAATTTAGATTTTATAACTTCTGACATTATTATTATTATTATTATTATTATTATTATTATTATTATTATTATTATTATTATTATTATCATTCTTCTCATCATAAGGCACGATATTATCAACTTGTTCTACTTTACCTTGATGTAGCCTACATGATTTTGCTCGTCCTGTAAAGAACCGGCCGTAACCAATTTGATGGAGAACGAAATATGTGTGGGGTTCTCTTAATTATTTTGGTCATATGCATTTGTTATTTATAATATAGAAACATTTGTAGGCTTATGAGGTGTTATCAGCACGTGCATTTTAAAAATAAACATAGATTTCGACAATGAGGGAAAATTGGATTTACGAGATTTTAGAAGTAAGCCGACGATATAGAGCTAATGTACGTATTTTCGTATGGAAGATGAATCATTGCACTATTGTGACATGAAACACATGCTATATCACTGATATCAAAAGAATGGAAAGAAATAATTGATGCAATAGTGCAGGAAATTAACAAAGCACTTATTTATTTATTCAGTTATTCAATTATTTATTTGTTCACATATTCCTTTATTTCTTTATTTATGTATTCATTCATTCATTCATTTGTTCGTTTATATATATATATATATATATATATATATATATATATATATATTCATTATTTATTTACTTATAACTCAGGGACGCCTTTAGTTGCTATCATTCGTTTCCGGGGCCAAAACTTGTCCTACATTTGTTTTTCTTTTATAGTAGTTATTAAATTGGCGGCCGGGTAGCTCAGTTGGTAGAGCAGCTGGCTACGGACTGGAAAGTCCGGGGTTCTATCCCAGGTGGTGATAGAACTTTTTCTCGTTGCCAAACTTTCAGAACGGCCCCGAGGTTCACTCAGCCTCCTATAAAATTGAGTACCGGGTCCTTCCCGGGGGTAAAAGGCGGTCAGAGCGTGGTGCCGACCACACCACCTCATTATAGTGCCGAGGTCATGGAAAGCATGGGGCTCTACCTCCGTGCCCCCCAAGTGCCTTCATGGCATTGTACGGGGATACCTTTACCTTAACCTAGTAGTTATTAAATTTAACATATATTTTGAATATTGAAAGTTATCCATTCTGTCTAAACGTTGTGACCGTTGTGTTTTTAAGTTACGTAATTTTAATAATATTTAAATTAAATTTAAAGTCTTTCAATTTTATACCTGATACTTTAATTTCGTTTCTGGTCTCGAATGAATGTCCAGCTACTGATTTAATTACGAATATTTCAATTATTCATGTATTACTTTCAATAACTGTCTAAATCTCTGCCCCATATATGCTGTTGTCTTATTGAACGTTCTTGTTTTTACCTTTAATTTCTGACAGTTTTCTACACTTAGTTTCGTTAATATAACGAGTATACACCTGCAAACAGGTTTCGCTAAGTACAGTGCCGTTCGAAAAGTTACGAGGTGCAAGTAACAGCCCACTTAACAGTAATTCAGCAAGAAAATAACCCATACACTTACCTTATTCGACTATCATCTTTTGAAAATATTTCTAGACATTTTGGGTTTCGTCTGTATCGATAAAATGCTCACTTTTATTCACAAACCTGGGTTTTAGAATCATATGGTTCTTGAAAGCCAGGATGTATTCGTATGAATATATCAAGATACATTTTGTACGATTTCTTTGCAATGTAATATCATAAATGAAATTTAATATTATATAGAAGGTGAACCGTAAGTATGGTCATTAGTTCCAGGAGGCTATTCTCTGAGATATTTCAAACAAAAAAGTTTCATATAATTTTTCTCGTTTTTTATTTCTTTTCGAGATAAAAACTGTTTTTATATGACACATTTCACAGCCTATTTTCAGAAAGTCATTGATAGAATTTCCAATATGCTAAGTCAATTTAATAATATATATGAATGAAAGAATTCCAATTTCTTCCTTTAAATGTGCATAAATTTGATCCGAACAAATGCAATTTTTCATTCTACAAAGGAATTTTTCAATGTTACATTTGTTCGGATTAAATTTCTGCATATTTAAAGGACAAAACTAAAATTCTTTCAATCAATTATTGTCATAATACACTGCTCTCTTAAATTGACTGAGCATATTGGCAATTCTATCAACGATTTTCCCCAAATAGGCTATGAAATATGTGATATAAAACAATTTTTATCTCGAAAAGGAAACAAGAACGAGCAAAATTGATTAAACTTTTTCGTTTAAAATACATATAGAAGTAGCCCCCTGAAATTAACGACATTACTTACAGTTCACTCTGTAATACATTAACTTTGCCCATTTTTATAAATATGGTAGTGAAAACTGGACATTCAGAGTAGCAAGACCGTCAAGAATAAGAGCAGTACAAATGAAATGCATGAGGACAACAGGCTACTCGATATGGATCACGCAACTAATAAAGAGATTATAGAATAATTTAAAATAGTACTGAAATTAGAAAAAAATGAAAATTATTAAACGTAATGATTTCAACATTTAGACAGAACAAGGAACAGTCTAAGCTATGCACGAAAAGGAAGAAGCTAGTAAGGCCTCTGAAACGACTTTTGGAAAAGTAAGGCCGAAACAGGTCAATAAGTGGCCTAACTCCACTATGGTGTCGACCAACTTATAGTTACTGACTATGTACTAAATACGTACAGTAACTTATAAGGAAAAAAAGTTCTGAGACACTCGCTGGAGCACAGCTTCACTAATATTGCGTATTAGCCGTGGTACAACTTTTGTTCTTATCGAGAACGAAACCTTTTTCCTTACACTTATTAAATAGGCCTAATTTAATAACACAATGTTTCAGTGATTGTGTAGTCTATGGAAAACTTAGCCGAAACTTACATAAACACAATTCTTACGCTTTTTTCCTTCAATAGAGCGTAGATAATTCGTTGCTGTACTATGTATCTATCCATGTTTTAAAGCACACATTTTTCTCAATAGAGTTCGGGCAATTAAGTATGATTAGTGGAATAGCTGACTAGAAAAAAGCGCGCATTGTGTCATGAACTGACTTTAAATCTAAGTTGCCGGCATTCTTACCGATCTGCGAGACTGGTGTGTGACAATACGTTGAGTTTTTCAGATCTCATGTATAGAGTATGTGACAATTTCATACATCGCTTGCGAGACTGTGGTGCCATCACAGAGCAAGAACCTTATCCGCGAGAGCAGGCGATCTGCTCGCGTAGTGCCGATCACTTAGATCTGACTCTATAGTTAGGCCTATATAAGCCAGAACCACTTTCATGGTAGCATGGATGCTAAATATGTGTATTTGTGTAAGAACTGTAGAAATTGAAATTTGCAGAATCACAATACTCTATAATGAAGAAGTAAAAATATTGTCTTTGATGGAGTGATCAGATATTTGTGGTCTAAAAATTCTTAGCACGGTTTTTCGGAGTAAGTCGGAAGTGTTATGGCACAAATTTACTACATGTGCAAGGATACTATCCTTGAATATCAGAGTTTGAATCAAAGTTCGTAGAGTGCTTTCCACACGCATCAAATCCATCTCAAATGCATATACTGTAGTCGTCTAATGGCTTTCTGCTTACCATTGACTCATCAGAATAGATTAGTTGTTAAACGAGTAAGGTGTTAGTTGGTCACATCTGCAAGATCAAGTAGAAGGATCACATGATAAGCTTGCTTCTTGTGGCAACACTGGAAAAATGCAAGCCAGGGAACAGATATACCCTAGGCCTATCTAATCTGTTTGAGATGAATAGCCTCTTTCCTGTAGTCCGTTTGATTTTTTTTTTTCAACTACTTGTGCCACCGAACAGGATAAGACTTAGGCTACTATACACCGTCTTTCATAAGTCCGTGAAACATTTTAGAAATTCACCACAAATGAACTAAGCAACGGATAATTGTAATTCTTATAGTCATAGAACGAGAAACTCCCCAAGTTTTGTTAGGAAGAAGCCTGTATCGCATAGTTGCCGTCGTTTGCGGCTAAGAGGAGTACTAGTCTACTAGTAGTCAATTAGTTTTGTTAGGACTGTGTTGATTATATTTTTCAACAAGATGGCTGCCTGGCTTATTTCCGTAATGACGTATGAGGGTATTTCTACACAAATGTATCACAACGTTGGAGATTGTGTACAAGAAGATGACGCCTTAATGCGGTGGCCACCCGGGTAACCTGATCTTGCGATTTTTTGTTGTGGGAATTGGTGAAGTCCTCACTCCCCGCTAACTTTGAGGAACTTCGCGACCGTATCACCGCGGCTGTGGCACTAATCGATCATGATAATGCTGACACGCGTGTGGGATGAAATGGATTATCGGCTAGATGTCTGCTGTATCAGCAAGGGTGGACATATTGAGCATTTATGAGATATGTAAAACAAACTTGCGAGTCTACGTACATTTTTTGTATAATGAAATATAGCGTCCTTTGCTTAGTTTATTTGCGGTGAATTTCTAAAACGTTTCACGGACTTATATAAGGTATTTGGCAAGGTGAGACCGATGATTCGCGATAAATTACTTGACATTCGCCTTACTGTTGCGAAAAATCTTCAAATAATCCAACCAGGTAATCAGCCCAGCGGGAATTGAACTCACGAAGGGATAGGAGCAAAACGAGCTACCTTTTAGCTATGCCGGTGGCTTAGGATGAACAATTAGTACCTCTTAAAGTAAGTCACATCTGTGGGTCAAGCTCTATCGCCCTCGTCTTCTATCAAGGCGGTCCCAGTTCGATATCCGGCCAGGTCGTGATGGAATTTGTGGTGGCCAAAGCAGACATTGCAGAGGCTTATTCCCGGAGTACTTACGTTTCCCTTTACCAACACTCTCCATCCCCCTTATTTCATCTATCATCTGCATTAGCTGAAAATGGAGTTGGGTGAAGTCTTCGGGTAGTACAAGTTTCCAATATTGATATAGGAAGGGCTTGAAGCTGGGCTTATCAGGTGCTCATCTGGAGATGGGACCTGGTTCTGCCAGGGCTGAGGCAGGGTGTTCCACCTGTCACCGTCGAACTCACGAATACCATCCAGGTGAGCTGTCGGACTTAAGCAATTTCCGCATATATAGAGTCCATAGTGCGCCAGTGTAAGTCTAAATGCAAGGAACCGTTTCAGGTCTGGCCCTCCGAAAGCTAAGCCAAGCACACCTCTGTTGTAGAGATTAAGTATTATTTTTGCCAATTTTTCATCAATGAAGTGAATTGTTGGATAGCTGGATCCTCCCAAGAATGTAATAAGTTTCATAAGGGGATGATAAGTTACAGAAATTAATATTACTTGTAATTTAATTACCTATATCTTCTAGGGTGGCTTTCTGGAAACATTTGATTAAATAACTACTTTATTGTCATCTTGGACTCGGAAGAATTCTACAAGATTATTTATAAGAGAGGAAAAATAAATAACTGAGCCACTTTATCACATTGGCCTTCATACCTACTTATCTTCGAGGAAAATAAATTACTTCTTTTTTTTTCCGTGTATTGAGAAAAGTATTGTTCATTTTCACTACAGTTGTGTTTGCCTGCCTCTTCCATGTGATTCTCAAATACGTTTCCAATGAAGTTAACTTCATGAGCCCATTAAGTAATAAACATTTCGACTAAAAAGATACCTAAAACACGGAAAAATGGTGTCATTTGTTGAATATAACAAACATTCGCGTTATTATAAAAATTCGTTGTCTTTCGCGATTTAAGCACGGCGTGTACTGGCTCATTATGCATAGATAATAAAAGAAAGAGCCAATTGCTATATTACTGACACTTTTGTTTTTATAGAAGACTAGTTCAATGCACCCGGCGTTGTCCGGGTTTTCTTTTCTTTCTTTTTTTTTTTTTTTTTTTTTTTTTTTTTTTTTTTTTTTTTTTTTTTTGCTAATGGAGATCTCGGCAACTCAACTATAGAAAACTAAAACAAATTACTGTCTTTACTAAGCTTTCCTAGTTCCTAAAGATGAATCACTTAGATGAATTAATTACCTTCTTTGCCAAACACCTGCCAGGGTTATGTCAATTTAAAACAGCTGAAGATCAGGCACCGAAAATAAAAAAAAAATCATCATGTGCCTTACATTCAACTGATTTCGTTTTTAATTAGCATTGACTTGAAGTTTAGCTAAACAAATCATACCCCTCGGTCCCTTTATGTCCGGTTAGCGTTGACTCGATGTTCTACATTGATCTAAAGCTGTGCTAACATATACATTTCGTGTAATTTCCCGTCTATGTGTGCTTTTGCTTGACATTTAAAGACAGTTGACGATAAATAGGGAATTCTCCTGTTCTCAGTCTGAACTCTTTGGGGTGTCACAGTGAGTTGAAATTTACTTCTTTATCAATCGTACCAAAGAATGAATGTGTAGATAATAATATATTACGTACCGAGAACTGTGAGACTTTTCTAGTAGAGAATGTAGTTTGAGAAATCCAATTTTCAAGCATTCGAGATCAGATAAGTCACTGACAGTTTGCGATTAGCGAATAACTTTTTACAATACTTGAAAAAATGTAAAAAGTAATAATAAATCAAAATTACATTTCTAAATTTTGCAATAGATTCATTAATTCTAGTAACACGTGACTTGGTTGCTATGTTACTTGTTTATGTATCGCAATTTAATGTTTGAATGTTTAACAGTTATGAAGCAGTACAATTCGACTAAAATATTGTAAAAGTGAATGAGATTGGTATTGAAGAAGCTGAGGGTCTAGCATGTGCAACACTTTTACCGGAAAAATCAAAGGACAGCTATGAAGTAGTTTACAATGTTTTTAGAAAGTGGTGTTTAGAGAAAAACAGTTAATATTCATACCAGTAACACTGTGTTATTAGCATATTTCTTGAGAAATCTAAAAAATATATCTCTCCAGCAAAGTTATGGTGCGATTATTCAATATTACGATCAACTATCTCTTTAAATTGAATCGGTTCTTAATGTTAACAACATGCCAAATTGCACATTTCACATTACAATTAGTAAGTAATCAATGCATTTGTAGATTTGGTAATGATCCATAATAAAAATCAAGGTTTGCTTGTTAGGTTACTATATTGTTGGGTGCTATGTAATTTATAACTCGTACTGTAAGTATTTTAGACCTGTCCAACTAGTACTGTAAGTATTTCAGACCTATTCAATAAGTGTTGCCATGGAAATTAAGAAATGAAATGAAATTTTATTTTCACTGTCAAAATATATATCGTTGCCCCAATATTATACTGCAATATCTAAAAAATCATGGTTTCAAGAAATCGAGAAAAAAAACACTGTATATTGCCTCAAACAAATATTCCAAATACAATTCGGAATTTAATACTTAAATATTTAATTAGAGGATTTTTGAGAGACGTTTATTTTATTTTAGTAGGTTATTTTACGACGCTTTATCAACATCTTAGGTTATTTAGCGTCTGAATGAGATGAAGGTGATAATGCCTGTGAAATGAGTCCGGGGTCCAGCACCGAAAGTTACCCGGGGGACGTTTAATATTTGAGGGGCATAATATCAAAATGGGTCATGTTAGTAAAAGTTAAAATTAAAATAAAGTCTAAAAACTGTATCTTTTATCACATCATGTTTAGGTTTGTGGTTTCTTTTTCTATCACTTGCTATGATAGCAGTAACCTTATATCGCACTGAAATTGAAATTATGTTCTCAAAATGTAGCTTTGAGAGAGGAATGAAATTTAACTTGACCCACTTTGTTACATTCACTTTGACATGACCCATTTTGAATCGTACAACTGGAAAATAGACTCTCCACGGCAGTGTAATTAATGCATTAATTTTTAAAATTTCTGTGGTCTTATTTTTCAAATAATTAGGACCATGCCATCTATAATTACAATTGTAATATTATTTAAAGAAACAAAAAACACAATTGTTATCTTTCCGTAAAAATCATAATCATCATCTTTAATTACAATTGTAACATTATTTAATGAAACAGAAAAGAGAATTGTTATTTTTTCATAAAATAATGATCATCATCATCAAAATTGATCAATGAAAACTATTATCATCACTATAATTAATAATAAATTCTAACCATTGCAGGTAATATTTATAATGATTTTTATTAGAAGTTAAAATTATTATCAATATCATTATTGATGCTCATGGACACGTCTTCTAACAATCAATATCATAGTTTAGAAAAAAGTAGTGTTACAAGGGAAACTGAAAAACTTGAAATAAAGAATGGTGTGGTAACTGAATAAAACAAGATTTAAAAATGTGTGCAGGAATCAGCATCCAAACAGAAACATGCATTAAGACCATCAACATCTTCTGGATGTTCAGTGTCGGAATCTGGAGAACTTTTCTCACTGATTTGTTTGTAGATTTCCAGATGTTCATTTTCTTTCCATGAGTGACCAAAATGTTTCTGTAAGAACCTATCCACATCTCTAACTTTCAAGGGATTGATTTTTACTATTAATGCGGATAATGAAGGTCCTGATGAAGCCCTACTGAAACTTTTCCCTCGCTTACAGTACATAGTCCACTTGATGATGGTTGGTTGCTTTGGAAACGAAAACAAGATTCTGCTTGAAATTGAATTGTATTTCTTTTTCTAGTGAAAAACATTCCTTTTACTTCAAATATTTTAAATGGAAGTGAATTTGTCGGTTTCACTATATCTCTAGAAAAACTCTTCCAGTCATGTATAGGACAGTCACTGCCCAGATGTAGAACAGTTGCGTGGTCACTGATGATCGTCTTATACTCTTCTGGATGCACAATCACTTCCTCTTTACGAACAGACTTTTCAATGTTTCCGAATACTCTGTCGCAAGGGAGAAAGCTGTGGCCGACAACAGGAAACAAGAGTTCTACAGATTTGAGTTGTGGAGGAGCTTCCTGTTGCAACCACCAGCAGACCATGGAAAGCATTATTGAGGTCTTATTTTGAGCTCCACATCCATCGGAGACGAGGCGAATTTGTTCTATTGATATGAGATCAGTGGACTGCAATCTGTGATGAATGACTGATGCAATTGTGTTGCTTCCTTTGGGTGCTACATGTTCAAGCCATGTATATGCAAATAGATTGCGTGGTGATAATCTGTAGTCTTGACGTTGCTCTACAACAGTTTCATTAAACATATAATATTGCCTAGTATAGTAAGTTGCTTGATCTGGAAGACGCGGGAGTACGAAATTTTGTTGACAGTCAAAAATTAATGTTACCTGATTTGACGAAGTTTCTTTCATTGTTTCATAGGAACTCTTAGCTCGCAGCAAATAAATATGTTGGGTTGTCATAGCTTTCAGTCGTGCTTCTTGATTGTTTGCAGTGTTGTTCCTTATGATTTCTTTGTTTTGGAGGCAGGTTGAACAAACATCAGTTTTTGGAACACCAAAAGAAAGGTTAAATTGCTTTGTGAATATGGAGTGGAAGAATCCAAGCTTTACTGTCTGTACATTTTCTGTAGGTGCGAAATTTTTGTTGTAGAGATTCCAACATCTTCTAATAGACTTCAGTTCTATGGGTAGGTACAATTTTTTTAACCTTGACATGAATAATGTGCTTCTCTGCAAGGTAACCTCTCAATGAAGTTTTTGACAGATTCGCGGCAAAGTCCATATTTAGTTGCCTTCCGATCTCCCCCACGATTTTCTTTCCTGCATGCTCCTGTGTCATGATAAATCTTAAGCAAACGGCCCAACCTTCCTCTGCTGACATTGGGGAGAACTGACATAAACAGTGTTTTACACACTTGCACCGTTTTCTTGCTTTTTGTTCTTACAAAAAATGGGGCAGAGTATGTTTCTTTCTTTCCTTTGGTAGCAGTGGGCTGTGTGCTAAATGACTTAAGATGAACTCATCCTGTGCTTTATGCTCCGGACGCTTTAAAAATAATTTTCCAAAGAAGGATGCATCCTCTGGAGTTACCTTGTTGTATTCCAATTTTTGCTACCTGTGACTGCAAGCAGGTATTGTGGCTGGTTTCCTCAAACTCGAGTATTTATAAAAAAAAATACAATCACTTCTTTAAATCATCTATTTCTTTGAACATAACTTTCTCAAATTTTAGTACTGTTTGTTAAAAGTAATATCCGGAAATACCACGTACTATAATACTGCACAGAGAAGCGACTGCACATGAGTACGTTCCTAATAATATTGAAGGGTTTCATAATTTACCAGATTTATTAGTAATTTAGTGAAATTAATAATCAAGTTAGATTTCTGGACACTATAGCAAAACACTGCCCACTGCGCAATTGACAAGACCCATTCTGTTTCACGTACTATCATAATACCTAGTGTCTTAACGTATAAGATGGCCCATTTCGATCCATGTAAAAATAAAAATGACATGTCCCATTCTGAATCATTCATAAACAAAAAGATGACCCATTTTGATCTGTCTGCTTGATTTCACAGCTCTGTACTTCAGTGACGTGACCCATTACGAATCAGGCATTTTAAGGACAGAAAGCAATCAGTTTCTATATAGAAGACACATCACTAACTCCATTAAAAAAAAAAAAAAATCTGACTTGTCCCATTTTGATACTGAGGCCCTCATTTATTACATAACTTTCAGAAATGTTAACTACATAATTATAATTATGATAATTCAGAGTTAGTGCAGTTTTGCATTCTGGAATGTTAATATTTTATACAGTTGGTGCATAAGTAAAAAAAAAAATGTAAATAAACTAGTTTGCATGATTGTAAAGTCACATTTTTCTTTAATAAGTAACATAGTTGAAATAACAACAGAACATATTGCTTAAATATTGTAATTTTAGTTAGTGTGATGCCAAATAGACACTGTGAACAGAATACTGTATAAAGAAAATCTAACACTGAAATTTTGTCGACGGGAATGAAATTAATAGTTATAAATTATGACACATAGAATTAAATAAAATAATATTTGTAAGAAATAAATGAAAAATGTGTAAGGAACTGTAGGAACTTGAGTAAATAATTATTGTATTTGAAAGTCTTATTGTCACAGAGAAAAAATATAACCTTCATTACACAGCTCTAATGCTACTGCAAACTCTTCATCGCGATTGTCCTGTTCATGTTGTTAAGATGCTTTCAGATTCTGGTAAGAATTGCAAATTAAGTCCCTCTTCTTCTTCTTCTTCTTCTTCTTCTTCTTCTTCTTCTTCTTCTTCTTCTTCTGCATTCCATTTTTTTTAGGCTTCAGAGTTTGCAGGTTTCAACTGCATATTTTCAGAAGCTCTCCCTCTCTGTTTGTTCTGACATAGTTTTGCATTCCCTTTCAGAGTATGAAATTTTATAACTGATTTTATAAGGTTTTGATTTTCCCACGTTTAATTCACATTCATCATGTCAGATCACTTGTTCTTTATTTTCGTTAACTGGATGATGTTTTCTGCCAGTGCTTTTAAATTAAACACTTCAGTAGTGTCCATTTCTTTAATTTTAAATGATTCTCCATTTTTTCTTTGATGATAATATTATGGTTGTCCATTTGATGGAACATAGATAGGACCAATTTTGAAAGATTTTTTCTTCTACCTGTCTATCAAAGGGTACATAAGTTCCCTCCAATATGTATATGAAAGTTTGCAGTGAAGGTCTTGTTCTAGAGAACGCCTCAATTTCATCCGCACTTCTTCATGCCAGAAATATGAAAACACTTCTTTATCGGATATACTGTACACTGTGAAATTTTAACACAATAGCTTTGTTTTATAATATAAGAATGTATTATCTCCATACAGTATAGATAGATAGTACAGGTTGTGGGTCAAAAAATGCTACACTGCTGTCTTGCACGTCATGTGCCTGGCGTACATCACACATCTTCTGCTGTCTTGAGAGGTTTTTTTACACATCTTAATTACACAACTTTTAACACTATATCACTTCGGAAAACGTATTATTTGTCTTTCTTGTGTTAAATTTTATATTAACACAAGAAAGACAAATAATTCGTTTTCCGAGGTTTTTTTTATTCAAATATTTCTGATTTTTTGACTCCAGTGATGTCCTGTTTGTCTCGTTTTCATTTCGGTATGCTTCACATTTTAAGCATTGATTCTCTTGGCAAGAAATTATTGAACTCATTTAAGTTCGGGGCAGAAGAAGATTATCAGATGATAGACAACATTGAGTTATGCGGATCATATGCGGAGAATGAGGAAGGCAGAACATAGGAAAGATTGGAAAATGCTGGGTTTGCAGTGAAGGACCTGCCCTTGTGCAGGAAACTATACATTAATTAATGTATACTTTTATGAAAGTCTTTTGATACAAATATGCAATAATGTGAGTCTACACATGGAAATGATTCAATGTGCATTGGAATAGAATTTTTTTAGAAATCTTCAAGCATCTTGTGATTATTATGGTGACCCCTGCCATCACTTTCAACAATACCCTGCTCATTTTGTTTTTTGCAGTATATGTCCCTATTGGTTATATCTCAAGTGGACACAGGGGCGGCTCGTCCATAGGAGCTGCGGAGCTGCACAGAAAAATAAAAATAATAGTTATTTTAATTTGTATAAGAATTGTTAGAGCTTTTATTGGTAAATTGCTTTATATTTCATCTGGCCGGGAATATGTACTATTATCTTATGCATAATCTTTTTGTGCATCGACTGTATTGGAATTGACACTGCATTCAATTCCTGCATTCCTGGGATCTGCAGGGTGGTCAGCTCATAGAGAGTGTATCTTCCATGGTCAGGGGGTAGAGAGGTGAAGGGAAGCAAAGGGAAACTGCCGCTGTTTAAAACCCATATCTCGCTGCAGTGGCTTGCAGAGCCAGGCCACAAGGGATCTTTCCTCTCCTCCCACACCGCTATTGTAATGCTACGTCAAATGGATTCTCTATTCCCTTGAAACTTAATGACAAAATTTTTATTTTCTTTTCACATACTTATTGTTGTAGAATCTTATCGAGTTAATATAACGAAATTAATATTCTCTTTTGCCTTACTATTACGTATATATCCAGCCTCCAGCATAACCTAATATTTGCCTTAACTCAAAATGATTGCACGAGTAGAATCCTTTTGATATAGCACGTAAAATACGAAAGAGACTTCTTTTCCAGGTTTAGAAAATTGTTGACCATCAGTATATCTGAGTTTTGCGTTGTGTGACATCTTAATACCGTAACTTAACCAGTGCAAATTTGCAAGAATGAGTGTGTGTTAATTACAGAATATTAATTGTATTTTTCTCAACTTTCCCTTGCGGAGAATATTGATGTAGTGAAGTGAAATTAAAGGATCGTCCGTTACCCGACTTAAATCTTACTTAAGCTTCATCCAGCCGAAATAGTGCATATATGTAAGGAAGTATAACAATGAAATTTACGTTAAGCATTTATGGTTACGTGGATGTGAACAAAAACAAATCTGTATTTTGTTTTCCTTGCCTCCTCTTCGGTGGTGATGCTGCATGGACTAGGAGTGATGTGACAGATTTAGGACATTTGCCCCTAAAAAGCAAAATGCACGAATCTTCGCAGTCTCGCCTGAAAAATGTTGTTTCATTGGCTATGTTACGCAACTCATACTGCTGTGCAATTAAGTAAAACGAACAGAACAAACATTCTCAAACATAATCAAGAAGTGAGAAAAAATCGTGAAATTATTTAAAAAAAATTGATTGTATCAAATTTTGTGGCCAATATGAACTTCCCCTTAGGGGACATGATGAAAAAACGATTCGAAGAACCCTGATGTGTTTCGTGGGTTGCTACAGTTCGTGAGTAATCTAAAAGAGCCTCTCAAAAATCATTTGGAACATGCCACTGTTTAAGGTTATTCTAAGACAATTCAGAATGAACTGGTAGATTGTAAGTTGAGTGTCTGCCGATCTGAAATTCAGACTGAAATCGATGGTATTAGTTTTTCTTAGGGATTAGCAACTGGTCCCACAGACATCTCCCAACTAAGTCAGGAAGTTTTGGTTTTTCGATATGTAGTGCATTTATTTTTGTCCTATACTTATTAGTAATGGTATAGTAATAGTAAGTAAGTAATGGTATCAAGAAGTGAAATTTGTATGTACCGAAATCTACTGCAGCTCTCCCAATCCACAAGTTCACGAACTGCCACTGGGTGGACATAAATTCTTACACACCTAATACAAGGTGAAACATTAAACGATAGCATCTCATGTTAGTGCTGTGTAGCATTTCATTCAAATGGAATCCATGTGCTATATTGCATCAAGTCACAATAGTGCACTAGACCTATAGCTCTGGCAGGACTTAAGAAGTGAAGTTAATGCTATATGGCGTTAACTGCTTTCTATAGAAATGGTATAATGGTAAAAGATAGTGTTGTATAACACTTTATAGAGCATATTTTGTTACATTATGCAGTAGCATTAAAGAGATTAACTCAAAAATCACTTTTTTTTTAGTTAATGCAGTATAGTACTGGGGCTGCGATATGTTAAAAATAATTAACTTACAATTCAAGTATTGCAAAAAATATATGCAGTATAATAATATAATATTTGAAGATTTTTCACCCCTTGACCGCTGTACGTACACATATAGGATATCTGTTTTTTTTATTATGACTTGAAAAATGACATCTTACAAATACACAATATATTGATTGTATCAGTTTTATTTTATATACAGAATACAGTATAATCTCGCAATAAATCATTTTTGGGCTTAAAGAAAAATATTTTGAGAGACGTGTATTTTAAAAATTAACACATTGCTCTTTGCAAATAGGCTTAACATATATAGGCTACTACATTGACGACATGGTTATACAGATATAATTTCGCAATAACACATATCGGGACCATCTCTGAGGTGTACGGGTCAACATGCTGGTCTCTTATGCAGAGGTCCCGAAAAAAAAAAAAAAAAAAAAAAAAAAAAAAAAAAACTCGGACATGAACAATAATATTTTGTGAGACATATTTTAGAATTAATACACTGCTATTTTCAGTGGGCTTACGTACGTATATTCACATACTACATTAACAACATGACAAAAATATCACTGAGTTATTTTGCATATGCGTACAATTCTTTGTTTTCTCTTCTTTTGCACAAATAGCATATGTATACAAACATTTAACTATGTCCACTCGAGAGGAAGCTACGTAGTTAACAATATGAAAAACACGGAGTTTGTATGTTAATGCCAGCAGCTTTAAACGACTGTCATTCAGCTTCATTTTAACATGGTCATTACCAGGCTTAGTATCCGGGACACTTTAGCAGCCAATGTACGCACAACTTGATATAGAGTTCCTTGAACATAATAGACAGACATAGGCTACTATGAATGTAAACGACGTCAATATGCTGTGTTAAATTCTACTGTCAATAGTACAATCTAGTGATGGTGGAAAATGAAGTAGGATACATACCTCACAACTTTTCATGTCCCTTGGCGACGTTGAAGGTGTTAGCGTTACAATGAACAACCATATACATACTTGCAACTAGTTCGAAAAAAACTGTTCACTATGAATTAAAATGCACTGTGATGACCTGAGTTCGTTTCGTAGGGAGAGACGGAAGAATACTGTACCTCTGATCACGAACCGGATTGTATATTAACGCACAGGTAAATAAAACTCAACTCGCCATCTCACTCCACTGTAACTTCACTTCATTGATTAACTAGCGAACTTACTCGTGTTAATTATGTAAGTCTGTGCTGCTTACAGCTGTTTTGGTGCTTCATCACACCATCCTCAGAGCCTACTAGATCTCGGCGTCATCTCGTACGTCTCTGCCTGTTGTGTGGGTGCGTTTGATTGTTGAAAAGTGGAGTCAAATAGTGTGTGTGTGTGTACTGAAATTGATCTGTGTGTTGAGAATTTGATCGGGGTGTGTTTTAGTGTGTTTGTATATTTCGTATTGTTCTAGTGTGTTGAGTTTTTGGTTCTTGGGTTGTATGTGTAGAATTTCCATGTCCGCATTTATGTTATTGTATGTATGGTTAGCATTGGTTATGTGATCGGCGTATGTAGATGTATTGTGTCCTCTGGTTATTGCTTTAATGTGTTCTTTGTAGCGTGTTTGGAATGATCTGCCTGTCTGTCCAATGTAGAACTTGTCGCAACTATTACATGTGAGTTTGTATACACCTGTGTGGTCGTATTTGTTTGTGTTTTTTGTGTGTTGAGATGTCTTTGTAGTGTGTTTTCTGTTCTGTATGCTATGCTGTATTTCTGCTTTCTGAATGAAGACGCGATCTTATGTGTGATTTTGTTTTCATATGTTAGCGTGATGTATTTCTTGTGTTCTTGTGTTTGTGTTGTGTTTTGCGTGTTTTTGTGTTTGCTAAGTTTTTGTTTTGTCTTTTTTATGATGTTGTCTATTATGTTTGGATTGTAACCGTTTTCTTGTGCTATGTATTTGATTGTGTCCACTTCTTCATTGTAGTGTTGTTGGCTCATGGGTATGTTAAGTAATCAACACAATACAACACAAACATGCTGCATTCAGGACAATGGTACACAGATTACTCAACATACCCATGAGCCAACAACACTACAATAAAGAAGTGAACACAATCAAATACATAGCACAAGAAAACGGTTTTAATTTTTGGATTAATGCATAATATTAACATTACGTAAATTATACAATAATAACACAACAGCTGACTTTGTTCAAAACCTAAATTATTAATATATATTAACAATATTCTTCAAACTATTCACGGCTGTACACAGCTCCACGGAATGAAACTATGGGTTGTTTATGTGAACTAAGTTTCGTCTGTAGCGAGCAGAAGCAGGTCGAAGCGCGAGTGACATCTATACTCCTCGCTGTACTCAACTGAAATCTGTCTTGGCACGAACTTCCTACCTATGCTTATTATTAGACGGCAGGCTTGGGAAACCTTTACAGCGGCAATAGGTTGATGCACAACGGAGCTTAGACATGTGATGATACTCTCATAGGTACATTATGTTAAGAACACAAAATGACTTGTCAGCCGTCCCGTTGCGTTCTGTAGGAACCGAACCTAAACCAGCAGAGTACTGTGCGCAGTCATAGTGAACAGTTGTCTGACGTTAAGTGTTGTTATTTGTCACAATGTTTACGTGTACTGTCAGTGACACAGTTCATCTGGCCTGGAAGGAATGCGGAGTTGGGGTAGTAATTTCGCACTAGTCGTGGATGCAGTGGATGGAGAGAAAGTTAGAAATACAATGTAGCATGCATTATAAAAACATTGGTTTACCAATTCCGCGTCACGTTACTATGGAGTACTCTACGCATGAAATTTATATTGCTATGTCTTAACTTTGAATATATATATTTACACCAGCAATTCTATTAAGCAAACGTTCACCTTCGTCTTCCAAATACAAATAAAGAGAGAGAAATGTTTTTTTTTTTTTTTTTTTTTTTTGAGAAAATAGAAAGGGGATTAGCAGAGTGTATTCACACCAAAAGTACCGTTAGCCGGCCGCTTGCTCCAAAGTTAGCCTCACACCCCTCTAAACAATACCCCTAACTTCCCCATGGTTCAGGGCAGATGAGCTATGTCATCGACAGTACAGTAGAGCGTCTCGTTTAGGCACAGTGAAAACGTAAACAAAATGAAGGTAACGTGTGGTGGAGGTCGAGCCATACGATAAACACGAGGGTTGCACAAGGTTTTAATTACAATTAATTATATTAATTAACATTAATTGACATTATATTTTCCAAAAACACAAAATAAAAGAACACAAATTGCATAACATTATCATATACACATTTTAACAGGCAAGGAATTGTAATGTTGAAATAATTCAATGTAACAAATCAAATTTTGCTACTTAGTCTACATGATGTTTTCAAGCAGCATTTTTAAGGTAATGGATTTCATTCTCTCTATGACTAACATAATATCACCGTCTTGTACTGTACCTGAATAAATTGAACTTTGAGACGGGATAATTATTATGTTTAGGAAATAGTGTTGTCACTTCAGACCAATATACTGTAGTTTTGTTAATTCACCCACAGAAGACGGTGATATTATATTACTCATACAGAGAATGAAATTTATGACAGTAAAAAATGCTGCTTGAAAGCAACATCATGTAAGTAGCAAAATTTGATTCGTTTTATTGAATTAGTTCAACATTACAATTAGTGCTTGTTTGTTAAAATGTGTGTATGATATAGTTATGCAATTTGTGTTGTTTTGTTTTGTGTGTTTTTGGAAAATATAATTTCAATTAATGCTCCCCCATAAATGTTGTAACTAAAACCTTGTGCATCCCTCATATTTATCGTACGGCTCGTCCTCTCCCACACGTTATCTGCACTTTCTTTACGTTTTCACTGTGCCTAAACGAGACGCTCTACTGTATTTGGTAACGTGTACAAGTACAATGTCGAAACACCAGTCGTATTGTTTGCATTCACCATTTGACATCCTGTGATATTGAACGGTCGTTCTCAAAATACAAAAACTGTTTGAGTGATCGCCGCAGGACGTTTCAGTTCGCAAATCTTCGGATGTATTTTGTTGTTCATTGTAATGCCTGCAACGAAACCGAAGAAGACGGAACCTTGCATGTATAAGGTATGTATTCATGTACTTTATTTTCAATCATAACCAGACTGTACTACCTTTGTTTATGTCTGCAGTGTGTGCCCAGTACCGAGTGTGTAAAAGCTATAGTCAATGCTTGCGTACATTGATTGCTAAAGTATCCCGGTTCTTCCCTCTACTTATTATGCATGATTCCAAAAATGTAAACTCATCTGTTATTGAGTAATTATGCAAATGGTAGTGGTAACACTTTTATTTTTACCCGGATTATTCTTCGTTAAATATTGGTTGAAAGACAAGTTTATTTATCATCTGTCAATACAAGTTTGTTTTGCTGGTCTGTTGACATCTCGTGCTGCTGTGCTACTATCCATTCAGTTGTGTTACAGTCCAAGTTCATTCAACATCAGAATTACGATATGAACGTCCTAGCTGTCATTACAGTAGAAATGAACAATTTTCTTGATAACAATTACAAATTTAATAGTATGTGCCACATACGAGATGCACTATTAGATTCACAAAGTTATGTTCACCTGATGATAATGAGAAATATTGTATCATATTTCAGATTTGCTCCAGTAACGTCTTGTGACGTAGAACGAATATTTTCTGAATACAAATATTGTTTTTTTTTTCTGAACATGAAATGAGTATTTCTTTTGATAAAATGAAAATGTTAATTGTTATTTGTCATAATGAGGCTAGAATCATAATTGTATACTTTGTATATTATTTTTATATGCATGGATAAATTATTTTAAATAGGGAGTTACGAAGTTTATAAGTACGAGTACAAATTATTGATTTCTTTTTATTATTCGCTTATTGTTTTCTTATTCTAAGGCTGTGGACGATTGGAGCACAAGTTTGGTTACCACCCGGCTGTACATGTTTGTCGTTTATGTTCAATGACATTGAGAGCTGCGTTACTACTTTTAATTCGGAAGAGATATAGTCCAAGCGCACACAACAGTTTCGGTACTAATTTTCTAGCTCTGCTTATAACCAACAATATTACGTGCTACTCTCCAAGAAATCTTGACCGGGAAAGTCCAGCTAACATGACTAACCTAACTTCGGGGGATAGAAGAGGTCTCAACTCTTTCTTTAATCGTGTTGAGAGGTCAATGAACTGCACTTATAATCCCACTACATAAGGCTAAACTCACAGCTACCACAGAACAACCATATCACAAAACGGTGCTACACTTTTGGGCGATCAGGAATTCATACGGACACACATAATATTAACTCAACGGACTACTAACTGAAGTCGGTTTCGACGTCTGTCACAATGAGTGGACGGTATGATCCACAAAATATTCGCTGTCGGTGATTGAACGCAACTCATTGTCAGGCAGTGCTACACGCCGACCACTCGCCGCCGTCACCGCATCCTGTCAGTCTTGGGTTTTGGCATTGCTTGGCTTTACGAGGCACGCTTTGGTCTAATGTGATGATTGTCTAAGTCCGACAGGTGACATTCGTGAATCTAACGCTGACAGGTGGCCTATCCTACCACATCCCCTGATAGGACCAGGACCCATTTCGCGGACGAGTAGCCTGATAAGCCCCAGAGGCCCGGAACCATAAGCCCTTTTCTGATCAGCCAAAACTGACAGATTAACCATCCTGCCTGCTCCCTGATAGAGCCAGGTCACATCCGCACACGAGTAGTCTGATAAGCGCCAGGGCCCAGAACCCAAGCCCTTCCTAAATCAGTTTCGGAATCCAGCCTATTTTTAACTATTGCAGATGATAGATGAAACGAGGGGGAGGTGGAGAGTGTTGGTGGAATGATAGAGGGAAACGGGAGTGCCCTGAGAAAATAATTTCAATAATTTCAAGGGAAAAATTATTCAAATCTGCTTTACAGGAAGCTTCACCTGAAAACCTAGATTTTCCCTGAGAAAACTCTCTGCAGCATCTACTTCATCCACCACAATTTCCGTTACAACCTGGCCGGGGATCGAACCCGGACAGATCGTTATCACTTCAGTCACAGATGCGGCCATCCTGTCAGTGACCCTGTAATATTTTCACGGTCGATACGTGTTCTTTGTTCTTTGTTGTCGGGGTGAAAAGGCGGCCGAAAATGAAAGCACTTTTTGACATGGAGTTGTATACAGAAAAGCTGCTGGAACTATACTGCGGGTGGTTATAGCAAACGAATAAAAAAATGAAAGGCAAGGGAAACTTTTGCTCCAAATTTAATAATTACTTCAAAACGAAGTATAAAAAGACAAGAAGGAGTGTAGCAAGCACAATTTATTAAGGGGACACTCCGATAAAAATGACAACTTTTTTCCTAATCATTTTTTTTCAACCAAGTTTTGAGAGCATGCTTACTGTGTAAAGGACTAACAAAATCCAAATTTTGAACTCCCAAATGTTTTTGGCTTTTGATTTTTTAATTTTTATTCTTTTTAGAAACATTACCAAACCCGAGTTTTCAGTATAAGATCTTAATTTTTAAGCTTCTTTTTTTTTTTTTGTTACATTCACAAGACATAGAGAAACATTTCTATGCATTCATTTTATGACATATCCCATTTATTCCACTTTGATTTTTTTTTTTTAATTTTAAAAATGTTATTTATTCTATAAGTCATGCAAAAGATATTAATAAAACAAACTAACAGCATTTCTCACAAAATAAATGCATAGAAACATGCAGTTATCTCATAAATACTTGTAGTAAAAATTTAATCCAAATTAATTAATATTTGGCATAAAAAAGTTGGTGTTGAATGAAGAAACATAAAGTTACGGAAAAATTGATTTAAAAGTAAAATGAATATTTATATAAATTAAAATTCTCCTCCGCTACATTCACCTAATAACTCCAGGGAGCCTACTTTACAACGAAGAGTTACAGATTCAAAATCAGAAATTAAAAAAAAAAGAATTCTTTGATGAAAAATAATTTTCACACCTCTTTAAATGTTACGCCCCTTTACAGCCTTAATTTAAAAAAATTGAACATATATATAATTAGAATAGAACTAAATCTTTTTGCGGTATGAAAATATCTATAATAATAATAAATCTGTAGCCGAAATTTTTCTGGTAATTTTCGATTTTCCAAAAATAATTTGTCCTAACATATATAATTAACCACCCTGAAACCGAAAATCGCATTTTTGAAATTTTTGTTTGCGTGTCTGTCTGTATGTTTGTTACCTTTTCACGCGATAATGGCTGAACCGATTTATATGAAAATTGGAATATAAATTAAGTTCGTTGTAACTTAGATTTTAGGCTATATGGCATTCAAAATACTTTATTTGAAAGGGGGGTTATAAGGGGCCTGAATTAAATAAATCGAAATATCTCGCTTATTATTGATTTTTGTGAAAAATGTTACATAACAAACGTTTCTTTAAAAATGATTTCCGATAAGTTTTATTCTTTACAAAATTTTGATAGGACTGATATTTAATGAGATAAATGAGTTTTAAAATTAAAATAACGCCATCTAAGATGGTGCAATGAATTAAGAACAAATGACTTCGTCTATAAGGGGCCTTGGACAACAACAATCGAAAGCTATTAAACATAGCCTACAGAGAATGTTTCTGTGTTTGTGTGAAGTAATATCGGAAGCTAAATTAACCGATTTGTATAATTAATTATTATTTCACCATTGGAAAGTGTAGTTTCTCTAGATGGACATAATGCTATAATGTTATTACAATAATGTCTGAGTAAATCGAGGACAGGTAAGATTAAAATAGCTTCTTATGCACAGAAAATTTGATAGGCTATTTTGTACATTCGTTTTCTGTATTTTTTTTAAATAATATTTATGTACACCTGAGAGGATAAAAAGAAAGGAGAGAGCGATCCAAGGGGAAATGTTTGCAAGCGATGGGACGGATGTGATGTCAAACTACACCTTTTGTCCCATAATTCTCCGCGAAATACCGCCAAGTATTTAATTTTGATACAGGCTGTTATGTCACATGGCGAAATTTAAATGTTAATGTTTAACTCACATTTTAATAATGGTTAGTTGTTGCGTTTGTGGTGTAACAGCTAAACCAAAATCTTCAGGAAATGCCGTGACCTTTCATATCTAAGCATTATATTGTTATATTTATGTATAATGAATGGAATCCATATAATAGTATGTAGGCCTAACCATTATGGCTTACGTTCTTTACAGATTTCCGAAAGATTTAAGCCGTAAAAATGAATGGCTAAAATTTATAGATAAGCCAAATTGGCAGCCAACGGCAAGAAGCGTTATTTGTTCGCAACATTTCCTGGAAGAATGTTTTGACAGGTCCTCCTCCTGCTCTAGTGTTAGACTGAAATCATATGCAGTTCCAACTTTGCATGTGGAAAGACTTAAAAATGTAAGCATATCATCCACCTATATATATTCAGAATTTAACAATGATGAAGTACAGTGCATTTAATTATAGTCTATAAGATGTCATATACAAATTAGCCTAGTTTTTTTCTCTTCCCTTTGAGGTTTGGCATCATAATCCAGAGACTCTAAAAGAAGTTCCTTATATAATTTCAACATCATCAGAACTGCCATCAAACTCTGACACACCAAGAAAGTTGGGCGAAAAGGAGGTTAAAAACGACACTGGATAGGAATCAACTCCCAGTCTGTTATAATTCTACACAGAATTCCAGCACTTTTTTCTGCAGAAGAAAAGCACTGGCTATAGCCTATGCAACAAATGCACACTTTTCTCATTTTTCTACAAATCTAGACATGATAAAGTATAGGTATGTAACTTAGTACTGTGTTATGCCATATAATGGTCCATCTATATACGAGATAGGCCTACTACATAACCTATATAAAAATGTGGCCTACACTTTTCTGAAAATTTATTAATAAAAGAATTGATCATTAAAGATGTAATTTAGCATTATAATAGGATTGTATATATTCTTTGTATTGTATATAAAAATGTAAAATATTTTATAGCCTATAGTTAAAAAATGATGTAATTTACCAATATTAGGCCATGTAGCAACTACACGATAAAAATAATAGCATACACTCTTTGAAAATACTGCAGCCTATAATGATATTTTATTGTCGAACAACATTACGTAATTATATTTGACATGGTTGACCTTCACCTTGTACTATAAAAAATGTACTTTTCTGTATAGTAACTTACGGTATTTTATAATTCAGGTATCTAAAAAGTTAGACTCAACAGCACAATATGTCCACCTATGCTCTATCTAAAGTATGAAGCTTCAAAAATTATATTTTGTCTTACGTAAATGACTTAAAATGGATGTGGAGAGAACAGGAGTAAATTAGTAGATTATTATATCAATGTACATTTCACTGTAGCTTTATTAACTCAGATAAGACTGACGTCCTATATATAGGATACCGGACGTTTCACACAAATATGTTAAGAACAATGACTATGACAGACTAAATATAACAAAAAAAAGTTGGAGGCAATTTATAACACATCAGGATTATGGTATCATGATTGCCGACTATAAAAATCTTACACAACAATGTTAAGAAAATAAAACCTTCGGTTCCTACATATAGGACGTCAGTCTTATCTGGGTTAAACGTATTATGGTTGTTACATGGACTGAAGACTTCATTTCATGTTCAAAACCAAGCTCTCAGACTCATTACTGGTGGAATCAAAACAACTCCAATAGATTCTATGAGATTCCTCACTAATATTAACAGTATCAAAATGACAATAGAAGAAAAAGCACTGATTCAATGTGAAAAACTTATCAGATTACCAGGAAACAATTGGCATTCATACAGTCCTCTCCATAGATTAAAAACTCAAAAAAGTTTCATATCCATGGTTCAAGAATTAAAACAGAAAATCAACGTCCCGAATTTAAAAGAAAACTTACAAATTAAACCAAACCCTTTAACTCTATTAAATATATATATATTCTAATCTAAATTTAACAGAAGAAATACTGAAATCAGAAGTAAGCACTGAAATAATGAAACAATTGTCTTTAGAGACAATTAATATTAGGTACCCTCCACAAAACTGGCTTCATTTATACATCGACGAATCCTTGATCTCCAGAGAACAAGGTGCCGGTGCAGGTGTTACGTGCTGTCTCTTCTCACTTTATAGATCACTTGGATACGGAACAACAAGTTTTGATGGTGAAATCATTGCAATAAGTGAATGTCTCAGGAATCTTCTCTGCCACATCAATAAATTTAGGAATGCAGTTATATTGTCAGACTCCAAAGCAGCTATTCTATCAATCGTCTCTAAACACAAACCTTCATCTCAAACATCAGAAATAACTAAAATGCTCTCTCAATTAATATCACTCAATAAAAGAATTGTATTCCAATGGATACCATCCCATTGTGGAATCCTGGGAAACGAGAATGCGGATGCTTTAGCAAAGAAGGGCAGCACTGCTACTTACAGACCTGTTACTAAATCTACGTATTACTCTGTGAAAAGATTTATTAAATCTAAATACTTAGACTTCGACAAACAAAATTTGATAACACAATCTTAAGGGAAAAAATGGAACTCTCTGCATCAAAATCCACAGTTAATTCTCGATTTACCACGAAAATCGTCTGTAGCTGCATTTAGATTGGCAACAGGCCATGATTGTTTGGCCAAACACCTGCATAGAATTGGAATATATCAGTCCCCTAACTGCCCATTGTGCAACTCAAACCAAGGAATGGATTCGGAACACCTCAAAATCTGTGCTTCATTGGCTGGTCATGATAATATCTTTGAAAACTATTGGAGTGCAAGAGGTCAAATGACTTTATTGTCAAACGCCTGGCATTAGAGAACAACAACACCCTTCATTTCTACTTCCTTTTATTGCTGTTCACTATATTTACCAACAGAAAAGAATATTAGCTTTTATAAAACTAACACCCGCTTAATTTTACTAGACTTTCAAAATATTCACAACACAAAACAGAAGTCGTAATCGTAATACTACGAACATAACAGCTGTTTAACACACCGGAAAAAGATATGAACTATGGGTAATTTGGCGGCCATACTAGTACACCTTTTTGGTTCCACCGTTTCAAGCTTATAGCCCGGGGTTGATGTACACTCATTTTAATCTCAGAGAATTAACGAACAACGAGAGTGTATTGATTTAGTATGCAGTAATAGTACATTAGCTTAGCAATCCATTATTTTATAATTCAAATTTTAACTATGCTCAATTGAATCGTGTTAAAATACGAGTACATAAAATATACATGCAATAAATGCAATGCAAAAAAAATTGGGTAATGAGCGAAGCAGATTATCTTGCGCTGTTGTAAAAGTTGTTCCCTGGATCAAACGTCCTATTTTAATTATGTAATTACTTTATATTTATTTCTAACAGGTGCAGCGGAGCGCACGGGGACGGCTAGTACAGTATAAAGGAGTGAAATACCCAATAAATGTTTTTTGGAAAATTTTCATGATTTTTAATGCAGTCTTCCGTTAAGAATCGTATAATTTATGTTAGTATCAGACATCGGATTCTAGGGCAAATGCCTATTTTGTTTCTTTAAGAGAAAAGTAAAAGTAATTATTAATATTTGTGTTTCATGGAAATTGAAAGGTATTCAAAGAGTTTTATAGTGCCCTAAAATGCCCTAAAACGGTTATTAGAGTCTAATTTGTTAATATTCGCCTAAAAATGCCTAACTCACTGTAAAGTTTCGCATTTTACTCTTACTTTTTATAATTTATACATGCATTCACTGCGAAATTTAAGGGATTTAAAAAGTGGAAAGTTTGCTTCACACCGGCCATGAAACCATTGACAAAGGAAACAAAATGTTTTGAATCTCACGACACTCGCAATAGATTTCACCGAATTTAACATGTTTGGAGGCATAAATGCCGACAAAGAACCAACCTTAGTTTTGAAGCAGGCAACGATCACAACATGTGCTGCTACCGATTCAGAGATATACTATACTATAAAAATGACTGTTTTCGGTCTGAAACCGATTAGCTGTACTGCCCTTCAGAGTGTCATAAAATCACAATTTTTGGAGAAAGAGTGTTTTTGAAATATTTATGAAAAGTCGTAAAACTGCGAATTAGTAGGGTAAACCGTTACAAAATATTTAAAAGAATGGCCCTCCTAGTGTTAACACTACCAGGAAATGCAACAATAAGTGGAACTTTGTATTTTTGTCCAATTGAATCTCAATAACAACGGTTCATTTGAATGCTCGTTAACAGTTGCTCTTTCCCTCACCTTATTTGTGTTGAGAAGTTTTGAGCGGTAGGACGTTTTCCTGTGAAGTTTAACGCGATAATGCCGAAAAATATAAGTGCAAAATCTACATTGATCCGGCAATGGCTAACAGAATATTCAGAATTCACTTATGATGGAAAAATAATATTCTGCAAGATTTGTAGCAAACAGGTATGTAACAATAGTTGAAATATATAAATTCTATTAATTTTAATGAGTAGGCCTATAATATTTATACATTGACTGAGCTATCCTGAGGTATAATTCTTTTTAAGACCACTACACTTTAACCTTTTAAATTCCGATAGTTAAAGTATTTGCAGGTCATTAAAATTTTGATTGTTCGAACCCACTAACTTTGTGATAGAAATACGGCAATACAACAATTAGGATTTTATTTTAATTCAGTTTACTTTACATTTTTAGATTTCGCAAGAAAAGAAGTGCCACCTAAAGCAGCATGTGCAAGGAGCGGCTCATAAGGCTAAAGCTCAGAAGAAAAATCAACTGCAACAAATTTTACTAACACAGCCTACTTCATCCAATCTCAGCAGCAATTTCTATGCTGATTTAACCAGAGCGTTTGTTGCTGCTAACATTCCCTGGAATGCAATTGAAAATCCGGTTTTAAGACAGTTTTTACAAAAATACTGCAAACAAAATATCCCATCTGAGTCGACCCTAAGAAAAAATTACTTAGACAGAATATACAATGAAACTTTAGCTTCCATTCGGGAGGATATAGGTGATTCTTATATATGGGTCTCTGTGGATGAAACCTCAGACCCTATGAATAGGTATATAGCAAATATGGTAGTAGGAAAACTTAGTCCTGATGGACCTTCGATTCCACACCTCGTATGTGTTAAGGAACTTTCGAAAGTGAATAGCCAAGCCATTGCTTATTTTGTAAATAAAGGCCTACAGTCTTTATACTCAGGTAATATAGACGATTCTAAAGTTCTGTTCTTTTGTACTGATGCTGCCTCATACATGGTTGCTGCAGCTCCACTTCTTAAAACATTTTATCCTAACCTCTCGCATGTAACCTGTCTAGCACATGGCCTTCACAGGGTTTCTGAAACAAACCGGAATGAATTTCCTCTTGTCAATTCGTTTATTTCTAACACAAAAAAAATGTTTTTGTAAAGCCCCATCCAGGATTTCAATATTCAGAGAGAACTTTCCAGATATCCCACTCCCACCTCAGCCGGTTGTTACACGATGGGGAACCTGGATTCAGTCAGTGGTGTATTATTCTAAGTATTTTAAAGAAGTGGTCACAGTTATTGATAAATTACCTGAAACTGATAGTGCAGCGTGTGTGAAAGCAGTGAAAGGTTGTCTGAATGACTCACGAGTGAAAAACGATATTGCCTACATAACATCAAACTTTTCTTTCATACCTGCAAGCATTGAACAATTAGAACGTGAAAAACAATCTCTTTGTAGCCAAATAGCAATAGTAAAGGAAGCTCAAGTGAACATACATTCTGCTTTGGTCGAAACTGGGAAAAAAAGTTAAAGATAAGTGGGACAACGTATTAAATAAGAATGTAGGATTTTCATTGTTGGAAAAAGTATCAAGAGTGATATCGGGGGAAAGTGTAAATGTTCCAGTAAGTATTGATGTTTCTATTGTACCTAATTTAAAATTTGCGCCTCTCACATCAGTTTCGGTTGAAAGAAGTTTTTCTGCTTTCAAAATGATTCTCAGGACAAAAGGCAAAGGTTAACTGTGGAGAATTTAGAAAAAATGGTGGTGGTGTACTGTGCAGATAATTATAATAAAGTCTGAGCATGGAACTGAATTTCAATAACTTAAAATGAGTAATCTTGATATCAATAATCATTATTTCATTACTTACAACTTACTTACTTACAAATGGCTTTTAAGGAACCCGAAAGTTCATTGCCGCCCTCACATAAGCCCGCCAGCTGTCCCTATCCTGTGCAAGATTAATCCAGTCTCTATCATCATACCCCACCTCCCTCAAATCCATTTTAATATTATCCTCCCATCTACGTCTCGGCCTCCCTAAAGGTCTTTTTCCCTCCGGTCTTCCAACTAACACTCTATATGCATTTCTGGATTCGCCCATACGTGCTACATGCCCTAATCATTATTTCATTAGTTTCAATATATTAAATTTGTGCAGCTCTGTTTATAAATATAATATAGTATTCTTTTTTAATGTTTAAACATACTTTTTTGTGCGTATTTTAGTGTATAACTAAAAATTTCATTGAAAGAAATAAGTATGATACCTTGATGTGCCTAAAACGCCTATTTTCATTAAAATAGAGCTTAATTTTACAAATTTTGAGCTTATTTTAGGCGCCTAAAACTGCAATTTTTAGTGCCTAAAAATCCGATGTCTAGTTATTATATAAAATCAAATATTACAATATTGTGTGTTAGATACAATATAAAGGCTCAAGTGAGGTGTATTTAGACATTTATATTAATATTTTACCAAGTAGGTCCTACTATAATGAGCTGTAGAGTTTACGACAGTCGCTCACTTGACGCTAACGACAAATAGTTGAGAAACTTGCATGGAGAAAGAAAAAAGAAAGGAAAATAAAGCTTTTAAAGTGAACCTGAACTCAATTAATACAGCGTTAATAATAATAATACAGGGACATCATTTTATTTTACTAACAGTTTTAATATTAACCTGACTATACCTTTGGATTAATGGTTCAGAACCGGAAACACCGTTTGCTACCCCCTTCCACAACTGGAGTTCGATGATACTGGTGTAAAATACAAGCAAGTCACTTTACTAGGTATAGGAGGGAAGAAAAGTAGTTCACCCATTTACTTAAACTAGGAAATATCGTGATTTTGAGTTTAATAATTTTCATTAGGTTTTTGTTTAATCAAAATACAGTACAGTATTAACAATAAGTGTTTTTACTCAGGAACTAAATTATTCATGCGAACGTATTCACTATGCTGTGTAGGCCTATATTAAACTGTCTACATCACATTAGCGTACAATACAGGGAATGAAGTTAAATTGAAAAATAATCAAATTATGGATATTTAAACATATTTTTGAAAATGGTGACCATTCATTTCGATATAGGCTTCAGTTCGTTTGTGCATATTATTGCACTATAGACTATTGCATCTAATTCCAATTACCAGTTTCGTCCTTCGTACTAGTAACTCATATTGAAATAATTCTGTACCTACTCTATAAAAGAGTACCTTACGTACTCCAAATTCAATTTCACTTCTGCCCGACCCGCACGGATAAAATTACTCAGTATCTACTGTCCGTCCAAGTGGTTAAGTCGCAGGATCGTAGAAAAGGGGGAAATCACGTGACAGTTAATTACTTAACGAGGCCCTTTTATTTAAGTTATTTTAAACAGTTGTATAATATTACGTAGACGTCCAATTCCTAACAGAAATTAATGTTTTCAGAAAAGAGCTAAGACAGCCCAGCCATTAGCCTTTACAAAGGGGCGAGCAGAAGCAGGTGGGGGAAATCGGAATGCAACGTAGGCAAACGGACAACAGTACCTGTGCGAAATTATTATTCAATATTGAACGCTCATTCGTCACTGGAAAACGCTAACATATTTCTGGAACGTACTATACTCACTAACTTAGTACTGTTTATTATATGCGGCTTTGGTTCTAAGTGGAGGACAGTTGGAACTTCATTAGTATAAGGGGTGGGAGTGAAGTACATTAAAAAACTCAGGTACAATAAAAATTGAAGTAAAAATAAAATGATGTCCCTGTATTTACTTACAAATGGCTTTTATGGAAACAGGCCTCACATAAGCCCGCCATCGATCCCAATCCTGAACAAGATTAGGCCTAATCCAGTCCCTACCATCATTTCCCACCTCCCTCAAATCCATTTTAACATTATCCTCCCTTCTACGTCTCGGCCTCCACAAAGATCTTTTTTCCCTCAGGTTTCCCAACTAACACTGTATATGCATATCTGGATTCACCCATACTTGCTACATACCCTGCTCATCTCAAACGGCTGAATTTAATGTTTCTTTGTCATTTTTAGTGATGTCCCCTTGATGAATGTAATACCAGTACGGCGGTTGTGTTAATTGAAAAATACAATGCGTGCAGTTCTGCAAATAGAGCACTATTATTAGAATTAGGCTTTTGGGTAATCCACCGTGTCCTGAAACTTGATTACCCAAAAGCATAATTCAAATCACAGTCATCGTGAAATCTTAAAAACTCATATAATAGACCATTATGTTGGTTGCTGAATGAATAAGATTGAAGCTGTACTGAAAATCTATTAAAGTGATCATATAAGCCGATATGAAGGCTTAAGATTTTTCCATATTGTTACTCTTGTGTGTACATTAATTTTCAATACTAAAATAAATGTCTGATTTCCTTTTTGCCGGGACATTTTTATGAACATAATTAATCTGTGGAAAAGGGCACATAAAACATTTTTTCATTATTATTTTTCTTCTAGTTATTTCAATGTGAGGCAGGAGGTAGGTTCATTTCTAATACAAAACATAAAATATTTAACATAAAAATCTACATCCTTATTAACCAAATTAAATAATATATACATAGAATGAAGCCTCTGAATGAGGTTCTGGCTGATATGTAGGTACATCTATTATCAGGCAATGCATCTCACTTGACGATATGTGTCAGAAGAAGAACAATAAATTGTTTTTATGCATATGAAGTCTGATGAGTGTAATATATAGCTAATCGGCGATATATGAAATGGAGGAGGAAAGGAACTGGCCATCCTACCCACAATATCTGCTGGCATAGTAGCCTCATAAGTGGTGCCTTGTTGGTATCATTTGTGAGGTTCAGACGTGTCTTCGGATAGTTATTATAACTAAACAACAACAACAACATCAACAACAATAACAACGACGACGTAGAATGAAACTCTTTAAAATAATTTTTTTCATAACACTATTTTGGACTGTGTCCTCTTTCCATATACAGCCTCAATTATTTTACTTCTTCCGTGATGCTTTTCTAAAACATTGATGATTTTTTCTTCCACTTATGAAAGTTTTTATGAGTTTTCTGCAGTTAATCTTCCTTGATCCCAACGTTTCTTTGTTTCTTGTAATTTCTGAGTTCAAAATGAACGTAGACCCCTTACATTTGTAAACCAAAGACAAACACATAATATTTAAACCAACACAACTGTAGTTTCATTCCCTAGATTGGGTAATGTATCCCTAACACAGATTTTTTTTTATTGTACGAATGTATTTCCTCAGTGAATTTTCTCCTTTTCAAGTAATCCCAAATGTTTTTAGTCCTAAAGTCTTACTGTTGTTGCAAGTAACATATTTTTTCATAATTAATGTTATGTTTAAGGCTGCTTTTGAGTTGAGACGAAAATGGACGAGTAAATCTAATATTTTGTTCATGATCTTATCAAAATGTCGATAAATCCTCCTTGATTATGCTTACGACAAAATTATCAGTACCGACTTAATAACGTGACATGCACTCCCAAATTTTACAGCTTGTAAAAGTTCATGCCAATATTAAAATACGAGTAAATGTAAAGGACGCTCAAAATTTCAGAAAATCATTATTTATAAAAAATAAAATTATTGTTGTTATTATTATTATTACCATCATCATTATTATCATTTATAAACTTGTATTATTATCATTTATAAACTTGTACTTGCTATTTGAGAAAACGAAATTGTACCAGAACAATGGAAGGATCCATAATTTGACCTATTTTTAAGATAGGGGAAAGACTAATTGTGGTAACTTTCGAAGAATATCACTTTTGTTGACGTCGTACAAAATTTTGTCCAATATTCTTTTGAGAAGATTAACTCCGTACGTAGATGAAATTATTGGGGATCATTAGTGCGGGTTTAGGTGTAATAGATCGACTATTGGTGAGATTTTTTGTATTCGACAGATACTGGAGAAAAAATGGGAATATAACGGTACAATCAACAGTTATTCATAGATTTAAAAAAAGCGTAACTTGGTTAAGAGAGAAGTTTTATATAATATTCTTAGTGAATTTGGTATTCCCAAGAAACTAGTTCGATTAATTAAAATGTGTCTCAGTGAAACTTACAGCAAAATCCGTATAGGCCAGTTTCTATCCGATGCTTTTCCAATTCACTGCGGGCTAAAGCAAGGAGATGTATTGTCATCTTTACTTTTAACTTCGCTCTAGAATATGCCATTAGGAAAGATCAGGATAACACAGAGGGTTTGGAATTGAACTGGTTACATCAGCTTCTTGTCTATCCGGATGACGTGAATATGTTAGGAGAAAATTCACAAACGATTAGGTAAAACACGGTAATTTCACTTGAAGCAAGTAAAGCGATAGGTTTGGAAGTAAATCCGAGAAGACAAAGTATATGGTTATGTCTCATGACCAGAATATTTTACGAAATGTAAACATAAAAATAGGAGATTTATCCTTCGAAGAGGTGGAAAAATTCAAATATCTTGGAGCAACAGTAACAAATATAAATGACACTCGGGAGGAAATTAAATGCATAATAAATATGGGAAATGCGTGTTAATATTTGGTTGAGAAGCTTTTGTCATCTAGTCTGCTGTCAAAAAATCTGAAAGTTAGAATTTATAAAACGGTTTTATTACCGGTTGTTCTGTATGGTTGTGAAACTTGGAGTCTCACTTTGAGAGAGGAGACAGAGATTAAGAGTGTTTGAGAATAAGGGACTTAGGAAAATATTTGGGGCTAAGAGGGATAAAGATACAGGAGAATGGAGAAAGTTACACAACGCAGAACTGCACGCATTGTTTTCTTCACCTGACGCAATTAGAAACATTAAATCCAGACCTTTGAAATGGGTAGGGCATGTAGCACGTATGGGCGAATCCAGAAATGCATATAGAGTGTTAGTTGCGATACCGAAGGGAAAAAGACATTTGGGGAGGCCGAGATGTAGATGGGAGGATGATATTAAAATGGATTTGAGGGAGGTGGGATATGTTGATAGAGACTGGATTAATCTTGCACAGGATAGGGACCGAAGGCGGGCTTATGTGAGGCGGCAATGAACCTTCGGGTTCCTTAAAAGCCATTTGTAAAGAAATAAGTAAGTATTGTTATTATCATCAATATTATTATTATTATTATTATTATTATTATTATTATTATTATTATTGTTATTATTACTATTACTATTATTATTATAATTATTATAATTATTATTAGTAGTAGTAGTAGTATTAGTAGTAGTATATAAAACACGGAATGATACATCAGGCCATTTTCTCCTTTCCATTCAATCTCAGCAGCATGTTTTTTATGAAAAGATCAATATTACGACGAACTGTTACCATAATTATTATTAATGCAGCGACATGAAAAACTTTGAATACAAGTCTGAAGATGAATTAAATCGGGAAGTAAGTAGACGAGGGTCTTATACCAAGTTTAATATGTTTATCCCACCTTAAATTCTTGTAAATACCCCAGTAATTCCTAAGTACTTCACTTGAGTGGATCCTTCAGAATAGGACATTTGCGATCATCATTAATTGAACCACCAGCATTATGAATTATTATTACATTTAATTTGCCACAAGATTTTAATTGTTGTAAACCACTTGCGTTTAAGGAAAATGGGATCAGAAACATCTATTTAAAGAAATGGCTATCTAGCCATTTTTAATTACATTTATACCATTATTTGCATTTTCGTATACACTAGTTCAGGATGAACCACTAAAAATTACAACTGTGTCATCAGTATATGATTACGAAATGTCACTATATTTTCCTAAATTATCTTTTAACAAATCATTTGTATGCCGGGTGAAAATAAGTATACACTATGATATCAGTGTACGAAAAAAAACTAGTTGTTAAGGCATACAGAGTATGACAGTAAACTTTATTTTTTTTAAATGACACACTGTATTAAAAATTACATATTCCGAATCTCCATTAAATTATACTACGAATATGTAGAAATTAAGCCCATACACCCTTTTCATGTCTTTTAATTATTTACTAAACTCGTTTCGTGGACTTCAAACTTGAGACAAATGAGTATGTAAAATCACATTTAGTAGGCCATAAAATTAAACAAAATACACTCAGGGACAAAAAAAACCGGGCACTTTAATATTTGCTGGTATTTTGCAAAACATTATCTTCTCATACAATATTATGGTAGCCATCTGTTGTTATGGAGACGTGTATACATTGTTGATTGTTTTATAAACAAGCCATTACAACCAAATATTCCAATTTTGCTTTCGGAGTCTCAGCTATAAGAATTTTGTCTCAACCACTTTGTGCTTCATTATCGTTATCATTCGTTATTTCTTTATTTTTACATTTTCTGAGTTTAAGTGGGGTTGTAACATTTGTCTTAAAACAAGATGCGACCTGAAGATGTGGCTCGAGCTGTAGCCCTTTACGATGATGGACGCAGTGTACGTTACATTGCAAATGTTATGAATATGGCTAGAAGCACAACCCATGATGCCATAAAACGGTATAGAGAGACCCTAGAATATACCAGAAGACCAGGCTCGGGTCGTCCAAGAGCTGCAAATCCAAATGAAGACAGTTATATGGTGTTGAGAGTTCTTAGGGAGCGCAACCTGCTAGCTACTAGTGTAGCCCAGCAATTTGTTAACATGCATGGACGCCCAATTTCGGCCAAAACAGTTAGAAGGAGATTGAAAGCAAGTGGACTGATATCAAGTAGACCTGCAACTGGTCCCAGACTTCTGCATCAAGTTGAACGACTGCGTTTTGCAAATGATCATAGGAATTGGAGAAATGGACAGTGGAGCTGTGTTCTGTTCACCGATGAGTCCCGTTTCAATCTGTGCTCACCTGATGGACGTGAAAGAGTTTGGAGAAGGAGGGGAGAACGATTTTCACAGTGTTGCATTTCCGAAAATGTGCCGTATGGAGGTGGTGGAGTGATGGTTTGGGCAGGAGTGTGTACAGATGCTCGTACAGAGTTGGTTTTTGTTGAAAATGAAAGACTAACAGCTGATAGGTATATAAATGAATGTTTGGCTGATCATGTTGTGCCATTTGGCCAATTTGTAGGCGATAATTTTGTTTTAATGAATGATAATGCACGGCCGCATATTGACCATGCGGTCGGAGATTATCTCCAAGAAGTGGGAATCCATGTTCTTCCATGGCCAGCAAGGAGTCCAGACATGAACCCAATTGAACACGTGTGGGACATGCTGGGATGGCGTGTTAAGAAAAGACGACCGAGACCAGAATCGTTACAAGAGTTGAGGCGAGCACTTGGCGAAGAATGGGAACTTATTCCTCAAGAAGACATTGCTAACCAAATTGAGAGCATGCCAAGACGTATGGATGCAGTTATTCAAGCCAGAGGGGGTAATACCCGTTACTAAATAGAGTTTTTAATGTTTAAGGCACCATAAAATGAAAAAAACAGTTAGACCAAACGATGCCATAGTTATACGCCCTTTGTAATTTTTGGTAAATTTTCTCATCAGAGATTTTTTTTTCAAATGTTGTCGTATAAGGTGCTAAATGAAACATTATTTTGTTTAAATGGGTTTTGTTTCATTTTGAAATAATTGGCAACAAAATACAAGCAAATATAGAAGTGTCCGTTTTTTTTTGTCCCTGAGTGTATTATGACTAACCAACTTGACAACAGATCCTCAAATTGAGAAGCATTCACAGTCAAACAATGTCCCAGTTTATCACGGAAACAGTCCATTGTCTTTCTCACAGTTACATGACTGATCTGTTCCAACTCATATTTACAGTAGACTGTTTTCGTGATAGACTCAGACATTGTTTGGATGTGAATGGTTCTCATTTTGAGTACCTGTGGTAAACATTTGTTAGTCATTGTGTTTTGTTTACTTTTATGGCCTACTCAACATGATTTTACATACTTATTTGTCTCAAGTTTGAAGTCCACGAAACAAGTTCGCTAAGTATTTAAAATATATAAAACGGGTCAATGGGTAAGATTTCTACACATTCATATATACAATTTAATGGAAATTCGAAATATGTAAATGTTAATATAGGGTGATTTAAAAAAAAATTAAGTTTACTGTCACACTCTGAATGTCTGAACAACTAACTTTTTTTAAACACTTATATTTTATTGTACAATTTAAATAAATTTAGGACTATGCCATTGACACACATGTTTTGTAATTTATTTAAAAGTAAGGTATGATTAACTGTACCGAAAGCTTTTCTCAGTCAAGAAAAACACCTGAGCATAGGCCTGTATTTTCCTCATCCAACAGCTTATCCTCCAAGTAGCATCAATGATAACATCATCCATAAACAAATTAGCTCGAAAAGGAACTGATTTTCAGATAAATTATTTTTTAAGATAATTCATTAACCTATTTTGAAGCAATTTTCCAAAACTTTACAAAGGCAATTATATTGGTCTATAAATTCATATAATACTGGAACGATTACAGCATTCTTTAAACAATTTGAAAATACTCCTTGAGAAAACATAAACTAAAACATAAGCAAGCGGTTTCGATTTATTCGTAACTGCAATTGTAAAGTTCTGTTAGTAATACCATCTATATCAGGAGACACATTATTTTTTACATTTCTTTACGATTATATTAATTTCATTCTGGGTTACAGAAAATAAAAACATGAAAGACGAATTTCGAGAATTTGTATTATTATAAGCAATATAAAAAAGTATTGTATTTATTTTAGATGCTATCTCACACCCAATCTTTTTAAAATATGAGTTGAATTCATTTGCAATGTGTTTATTGCAAGTAATTATGTGTGTATCTAATGACTACTCACTTCACTTGCATGATTCGGGTTCCGCATATTGCGGAGGGATGGAAGGACTGTGACCCATTTTCAATTTGTACACCACTTAGCGGGCCATGCTATACACTTGGTCAAAATGAAGGTTGCCAGTCTCTTGCCAGCGAAAATTTTCTAAGTCCCTTCGGGTGAGCTCGCAGTTCACTACAGTAAACCTCCTTGCGCCGCTTTAGTCAATCCATAATACAAGGAGCTGAGTTGGGCTACCTCCATCGGTATGGCATAGCTGCGCCCCGCGGTCAATTGGGAGGCCTAGGCATGGCATAATTTTTGCGCCCCGAAGAAATCAGGTAGCAGAAGCGACATGGCATAGTTGCGCCCCGAAGAAATCAGGTAGCAGAATGGACATGGCATAGTTGCGTCCTGATGGGATGGTACACACGAAAGTGATTGTCGTAAAATAAATAAATTACTTAAAATATTACAGTGATAGCTGCATTGAAATCAGGTAGGCCTAGCATACGATCAATTTTGCTATTTAAAATAACACTTTTTTTTATCGATCACACACAATAAATGAACTGCATTTTTTGTTTGTACATCAATATATTAACCCTACGGTACAGGGTTTAAAAAAATTGTAACTTAGAACCATTGTGAATTATTAACTCTTTACCCTTTTCACTAAACTTAACATTCATTTTAAATCAACCTCACTATACGCCACAGACGGTGTGAAAATCACTAATAAAATGTCAATACTGCTAAGGCCCATATTGCAACGGCTTACTCATTTGAATATATCAGTTAATAAAGTACTGCCAACTTCATGGTGTTAATTTTGACGGTGGGCTATTGATAAAATCACAGCATAAACAGTAGAAAAATAGTTAATAAAGTACTACCAACTTCATGGTGTTCATTTTAACGGTAGGGTATTGATATTCACTGCATAAACAGTAGAAAAACAGTTAATAAAGTACTGCCAACTTCGTGGTGTTCATTTCAACGGTATCGATAATGAATATTAAATCGAATAAGAAATCAATAAGTTTAGTTGATTACGAGGCTTGAGTTTCCGTAGTGTTTTTTTTCTCTACCTATTTCATCGGGGCGCAACTATGCCATGCCCCTTCTGCTACCTGATGGGAACGGGGCGCAACTATGCCTACAAAAGAGGGACCCTTTTTTATCTGCTGCATCTTATCTGAGCGTGGGGCGCAACTATGCCCTGTCCACGTCCACAGCATGCTTCAAATCTCCGTAGTGAATTTTTTGTTTTGTTCTTTCTTTTATTTTGTACAACTCCTTTTAATGTAATATAATCAAATAATTTTGCTTACGTTAATTCATGTTACTTACAGATACAGTAATTACAAAATTGGTGAACATTTGTGGTTATAATTCCAGGAAATCAGAATACATTTTGCCATCAAAATTATGATTGTTCTTCTTGTTCACAATTACTACGTTTAGGCCCTGATGATCATGGATTTAGATTAGTATAATAATCATATTCCCTGTAGCACAAGTTCCAAATTAATTATTATCAATTATTTAACCGTCAACATATTTGCTGAATGCTCCTTAGGCAATAGAGTGTAAAGCAGCAGGGATTAATAAAATAATTAACACAAGATTTTAATACCTCCATAGCATGCTTGGCGTGGAGCAGCGGTTAACTTCTATGCAGATAGTTCGAGTTCGAATCTCCGTAGTGAAGTTTTTGCTTTGCTCTTTCTCTTATATTTTACAACACCTTTTAGTGCAATACAGTTAAATAATTTTGCCTGTGTTAATTCATGTTACTTACAGATAATTACAAGACTGGTGAAAATTTGTGGTTATAATTCCAGGAAATCAGAATATATTTTGTCGCCAGAATTATGGATTTTCTTCTTGTTTACAATTACTATGTTTAGGCCCTGATGATCACGGATTTAGATTAGTATAATAATCATATTCCCTGTAGCACAACTTGCAAATTAATTATTGCCAATGATTTAACTGTCAACATATTTGCTGAATGTTACTTAGGCAATAGAGTGTAAAACAGCAGGGATTAATAAAATAATTAACACAGAATTTTAATATGAAAGCCCCTAATTATCGTCTTTAGTGTTACTTTCATCTAGCGTGAAAAGTTTCTATTAACACGACTAGTTACATGACATGTATAGCAAGAGCAGTGAGTTTTTAAGTGTTGTATTGTTGTTTTAGAAATATTTGTGCGCCTTTTGGATAGTTCATCACTTTATGAAATATTCCTGAGTTTTTCGACATATTAAGTATGGTTTTTACTGCTTTCCATTATGAAAATTTGTGAATTTCATGTGAGCTTCAGATTGGAACTTTTAGTTGTTTACATGGCAACAGTGTTTTTTTTCCTCTACATTTTTTTCTACTTTTTTTTCTACATTTTATTATACTAGTTATATCTCAATTAATAGTATTTCTGAATTAAGGCTACGAACATATAAATCTCCAGTTATTAATAACTTTAGTTGTGTAGGTGTAATAACTCACAGACACCCAATTTCTTTGGACAGATAATTTGAGAACCAATATCGAAACTAATCAGTGACTGAAGATTGGGCTTTCGTCTTCTTGTTTAACTAATAATATATCTCATAAGACAAGATTGTCACCATATGTGTATTACGGCGCAAGTTAAATATTTAAATCGGATTGAGAATTACTTTACATATGAAAACAGAGTCAAGTGAACGAACTTTACATTATAATCAATCAAGTATAGAGGACTCATCACAATCTGATATTTCACAATCGCAAGTTAGTAGCCAACATCCTTGTCCTCATTGTGGTGGATTCTATAAAGGTCCCCTCGGTGTTGCTATAAACATTAGTCGAGCACACCCTATCCAACACAGACAGTCTATCTTGTCTAGACTATCCAAAATACTACAGTCTAAACCTAGTGAGCCTCAGCCTGGTAGCTCAGTTAATAGTGACCCACCTGATACGCACAACATTACGTCAGAAGATAGTAATTGCTTGCCCCAAGATGATGGTCTTACTGCATATAAAAAGAAATGTTAAAATGGAAACTGGAATTCGCGAAGACCAACACCGATGAAGATTTCTGTACTAAAGTTCAGGATTTCCTCAATTTTCTTTCTAGAGCCATCCATTTACTTCCTGGTCCTAGACATCCGGCAGTGCGTTTTTACGAAGCGCGACGTCAACGCCGACAGTTCAACAATCAGAAATGCTACAAACAATCCAGCAATCCTGAACGAGCAACCAAGAGGTCTAGAGAAAAGAGACGTGAAAAGTATGAATACCAGAAAACTCAGTTTCTTTATTACAGTCAGAGGAGAAAGGCAGTTAGGTCAGCACTTAACGATCAATGCACATCCTGTAAAGTGGATATTAACAAGATCCATCCATAATCATGTTTCTTCACGACTATCAATTGAAAATCTTTGTGAACGTCCAGAATATTCTCCCGTTATAACTGAATCACATCAAGTTGTTCTAGATAGCACGGAAAATCTTGTTATCACGAAACAAGAAGTAGCATTCGCTGTCAGCAAGATAGCTGTAGACACAGCTCCAGGTCCTGACCATGTACTTGTGCGGGCTTTGAAAGACGAAACATGCTATGAGATAATAGCTATGATAGCGAGCACTGTGCTGACAAAATCTTTAGTACCAGTTTGCCTCAAACAAGCCAGGACAGTATTAATTTATAAAGGTGGGGATGAAATGAATCTTGAAAACTGGAGACCCATAACGATTTGTTCTGTGGTCAGACGGGTAATAGAGCGAATTCTTGATTTCCGCCTGAGAGCTTTAATTAACTTCTGCGAAAATCAAAGAGGGTTTATTAATTCCCCCGGTACCCTGATAAATACATCAACTCTAGAGTCGGTTTTAGTTGCTGCAAAATCTCAGAAGAAAGATGTAACATTAGTATTTCTCGACATAAGTAAAGCTTTTGACAATGTGGATTACAAACACCTCCAGAACACTTTGCTAGGACTTGGATTGCCTTCCAAATTATCAAACCTAATACTAGAGCTGCAGAGAGATAATAAAACTCAAATAGAAACGAGAACGTACAAAACCAAACAAATCACTATCAAGAGAGGAGTTATGCAGGGTTCACCGCTCTCTCCCTCCCTTTATAACATATCAACTGACCATATTCTTGAAGAACTTTCTACTCATGAATTGCAAGAAGAGCATGGATTTTCAGTTTCTCCAGGACTACCAAAGATAACATCATTAGGTTTTGCAGATGACACCGTGATTGTTGCTAGAAATGAAGACTCAGCACGAGTACTGGTTGAACTTGCCATAACTAGATTCAACGAAATTGGTCTCAACATAAACATAGATAAATGCAAATGCATTTCTGTAACCAAAGGTTTTCTTAATTACAAATCACTTGACTTAATTTCTGGCCAAATAATTCCGTCAATTGTCCCTGACGAAAATACCAAATACCGTATCTCGGTGTAAGTTACCACACTTCTACTGCATTTGATGCAGTCAAGTGTATGGAAAAGTTAAAGAACAAACTAGATATCCTTGCATCAACTCCTCTATTACAACATCATCAGAAATATTCTGTGTTATGCAGCTACATCTGCCCTACTTTGATTTATCAGTTTCAGACAACTCCACTTAATAAAATACCAGCCAAATTTATTTCTGATGCCGATGTTCTCATTAAAACCACATTGAAGGAAATACTCCAGCTTCCCACCGACACACCAGACAACATGCTTTACGCTGACAGAAAATACAAGAGTTTGGGACTATTTAAATCTAGCTGGGAAGCTTTTTTGCAGCATATCAATGCATGTCAAAGTTTACAACGATCCCAAAATATCCATGTAAACGCTTGTCGCAACTTGTCTAATGAAATTGGGATTTGTTTAAATAAACTTGGAATTCAAAACATCTCTTCTGATTCACTTGAAGTGAAAAAAACTCAGACAAGAGCTCAGGGAGCGAACATTTCAATCTTGGTGCTCTTTAAATCAGAAAGGGAAAGGCGTCATCCTCTATAAGGAGTTCACTCTCGCCAATGAATGGATCCGACAACCTGATCGCCTCACTAGCAGTGAATGGAGACAAGCTCTTAAAATGACAGCTAATGTTTGTCCGCTGCGTGCTATACCAGGAAGGTCCCGAGACGGAAACCACTGTCGTCGTTGCGTCAGTGAGATTGAAACTCTTGGCCACGTTTTGGGTGCCTGTCCTTTCAGCGAGACACTGCGGAACTCTAGACATCACAGAATCAGGTCCATGATTGCCGAAGCCTTGAGGAAGAAGGGTCTCACTGTGCACGAAGAAGTCCATGGCATCTCTCAAGAGGAATCCTGTCGGCGAATTGACATGCTTGCCATTCCACCAGGCTCTACATCCGCCTACATTATCGACCCGACAGTCAGGTCGAGGCAAAGGAACAACAGCCCGCTGACGTCCACGCAGAAAAATGCATAATTTATGAGCCCACAGTTCCATTCTATTTGGAAAAATATCACCTCACCTCCATTGAAGTAGTTGGGCTAATGGTTGGCACTAGGGGCACAATACCTCGCCTCTTTGCCAGTTTCTGCAAGAAGTTCCAGCTGAACAACGACTTCATTCGTGATGTTTCCCTTGCCGCTATCAGAGGATCACTTGCCATTTTAAAATACCATCTGTACTTTGTTTCCTAAAAAGGGATAATTTTCCTCGAATGTCTAATCTGTTTGTTTACTATGTTTAGGCCTGTTATATGCATGCTATTATCTTTCCTGTACTTAATTTTCCCTTTTGTTCGTTCCCCTCATTTCTCTTTTGTGGTCTGTTTTCACTCAATATGTTTATTATGCTTTGTCCAATGGGGCAGTCCCGCCATTGGGAAAGCTGAAAGAGTGTCCTTCAATGTGAATGGTTAAAAAAAAATGAGGAAAACCTGTTATATTGTCACTGATGCATTTAAAAGACAACAAAAAATGTTAAGTAACTCTACGAAGATTTGAACTTGCAACCTCACGAAGTCTTAGCTTACCCTATATAAACTACGCTCAGAGATTCATTGCAGTAAGAATGACATTGTAACGAACAATGGTCATACTTCACTTGAGAACCTGTTATATAGTATAAAATAGTGTTTGTGTTACAATATTCAATCTTTAAACGCTCTCAACAATCTGTCTGTTTAAATGTCGTATATTAATAATTTTCTCGGAAGATTTTAGTGATTCATAGTTGTGTTCCCCATTATAACTACTAAAAGAATATACGCAATCTTTTGAACAAAGCCTGGCTGTCCCGAGCTCTCACGGAAATACCCGATTCGAACTTAGTCTCTCAGACCGCCGGCCACTTCCATTTTGACCAAATGTATGGAAGTGAAGAGTTACATCGTGTACTAGTGTGAATGTATGTGTAGGGATTGGGCGAAGTTGAAGATGAAGATGAGGAAGGGTGAAGGGGAAACCCGGTGCCGGCATGTAGCCTACTCCTGTCGAATAGCACGAATAGGGCCGCCAGGCTTAACGTCCCCCATCCGACGGATGAATCACTATCAACAGTAACATATGCCTTCTCTTCATATGCACTGCGGAGATATTTGGGATTTAACTCCAGGCATATTGGTGCACAGTTTAGTGATTAGAAGTTGTGTACCACCATCTCTCCTAGTCCCGAGTCTGACCCCGCCGGGAATCGAACCCGGGCCGGCTAGTCGGGAGGCAGACGTGCTACCACAGAGCTAACTCGGCGGACTTGGAAGTAGTTTTGTGTTGTTTGGATAAATGAAGATAAGTCATAAAAATGAGTTTGGAGATATACGAAAATTAAACTTCGGACCCTTATTGCAAATAATTTTCTACACAAATAAAACACATCGACTGTTGATATTCTTTTGATTTTTGCACACTCAGTTGTATAATTTAACTTGTGTGTTCATCTGGGGAACAAAATTCCATCTGCACAAAAAATAACTTATCGCCTTTTACCCGAACACCACAGAATTATTGTACCGTCTTCTTTTACGATTTATCGAACTGATAAATTCTTTTTCAACATCATTAGCCTCACTGATGATTTTCCAAAAATTTTTGGGATCGTTTACAGTATTTTCAAACTTCTCGGAATAATAATTAATTTTCATGTTCCAAATAACACTAAACTCAGCGCATTTCGAAGTGGCGGATCAAGGTCATGTACAAACGTACAAACCACGCACGAGTCACTCAACTGAACTGTGAACTGAAGCACTGGTAATCCCGGCTCTCGCAGCTGACTTCGGTTGAGGAGAATGGTCCAGGAATTGGGTAAGCATGCGTGGCAAATGCAGTCCATTGCTTGACCTTGATCCGTCAGTTCCAAATGAGTTGAGTATAGTTAATATGGTTCTGTAAATTTTACACTTATTCTGCAATTCTATATTATTAAGTTGTCTTCTTACTTTTCTTTTTTTAAGTTTATCCCCATGTATACTTATAACATATTTTTTATAATATCAAAATACTACTTCAGAAACCGTATTGAACAATAATAATAGCTTACATCCACAATTACAATTCACGAAAAAAGACGAAAAGGATAACAATTTAAAGGTTTATGGCCCACACTGATCAGCCGGCTGCTGGTCTCACTCCCCCATTTCGAAAAAGAGGTGAATTATGATCCAATCAGAATGGTAGTATAGTGTGGTTAGCATCTTGAGCCCCCTCCCCCAGCCGTTATAAGCTTCGTTAATTATTCAACTATAAAATAATCTGATCTTATAGGTTCTGTGCAAATATTCAGTATTAAGATAACTTTTCCTTTAACTTAACTTTATGTCCACTAACACCTTGGACTTCCATACTCTATTTTCCCTGCCTAACATTCCTAATGAATGAAGATTCCTGTTCTAGAGATATTTGCGTTTCTATATATTATCTACTAGTGCTACAGCTATATCACCTTTCAACTTTGGACATAATATGCCGTTGTTATCGCAAAGTACAGTAGGCCTACTAAAAATTGATTGTTTTTTGTAGATGTTGAAAGTGAACAAGTATTTTTTTTTTTTTTTTGGAGACAGACGATGGAATAAAGTGTGGTGCTAAGCCCTTCGCAAAGATGGCAGAGAGTATGTAGAGAAGTTTATTACAACATACATATAACTGTGAAGTGTTAGTAAAAGAAGAATTCCTTCTGCTCATCTCTCAACATTAACGTTGTATATTATTATGTTGAGCTTTGAGCTTCGGCTGCATAAAGCATTTGAAGCCTTTAGTATTATCCATAATACATGTGTAAAGACTTACGTGCTGTCTGCAAAGTACATATGCTGAGGAAAGTTACATACTCTGGAAAACATCTGAGACCAGGGCCGGATTTAGGTATAGTGCCGCCCTTAGGTAGTGACAAAATTTGCCGCCCTCAGCTCCCACAAACAATAGAAGCTACAATTCAGAAAACAATAAATTACTGGAATCAAAATATATGACTCTTATTTGTGAATTATGAAGATTTTCTTCGCACTTTCTTCGCAGAGAAAGCATTGATGTCATCAAAGAAGATTTGACGAAGCATATCAGACTCGATGCAAAGGATTAGACATAGTATTCAGCGTCTCCCCGTGTTGTCGAACAAAGACAATTTGTAAGTCTCTTGAGCATTGAAAATGATATCTCTGCCGAACAATTTGCTATAGGTGCACACAGAAATATACGTAACACTACACCAATTTTAGGATAAACTTCGAAGATATCTTTTTTATGGAGTGTTTTGTATAGACAGAGTAATGACACTTTTTTTAACTACTTGTTCTCACTCATATAGAATCGAAGGTGAAGACATTCATTTTCGAATTTATCCTCTATGTCGTCCGAGTAAGTCGCGCTTAGAATTTGCGTCTGCTCGAAAATTTGTTTTGTATCTAATTCACATAAAAATCAAATTAGCAAATAATCCTTCATACGCATTGCAACTATATTTTAGTTCTTGACACAGCCTGTCAATAATAACATTGAACACATTTATTCTGTAATTGTCTCTGCCAGATAACACAACATTTTCTCTTCGCTCTTCATGTTGGAACTTTACCTATGTCTACGTTTCCTGATGTTGTCGTAGCTGTATGTATTTTCACCACACATGTTCATGGCTATTTCCTCGTAAAGATCAAACATACTCATTCAAGATATGTAACTAATGAATTGTAAAGACTGACAGTGTCTAATTCAACCTCAACATATTGAAATATTTTGTTCACACTGTTAAAGCTTTCTAAAACATCATTCCAAAATTCTGCGGTAAAGTAGGTCTTCAAATTTTGGAACGGATCATGAAGTCCTGAAGCTTCACAACGAGTAAGTGGTGGATCGTGCCTGGCAGATCATCTTGTTTGGAAAAGGTTCTTCAACACCCTAGAATTTGGCTTTAGATGAGATAATAAGAGTTTCCACCCGTTTGTGGACACTGAGACAAAGTTATATAGCTCCTGAATAATACCAAAGAAGTTTGCTGCGGGCATATTGAATATGGATCACCAGTAGAAAGGTTTGTAAAATTTCTGCCTAACTTTGGTCATAAGGCTGAAAGCTTAGCAACAGCCGTGATAGAAACTTTGAATGAGTGGAGTAACGGTCAGCGCGTCTGGCCGCGAAACCAGGTGGCCCGGGTTCGGATCCCGGTCGGGACAAGTCACCTGGTTGAGGTATTTTCCGGGGTTTTCCCTCAACCCAATACGAGCAAATGCTGGGTAACTTTCGGTGCTAGACCCCCGGACTCATTTCACCGGCATTATCACCTTCATTTCATTCAGACGCTAAATAACCTTAGATGTTGATACAGAATCGTAATATAACCCAATAAAAAAACTTTCAATGAGCTTGGTCTTGATATTTAAAATTTGCGTTCTCAGTCCTATGATAACTTTCACAAGGAGTTCAAAATAAACTTCAGAAAACATTTACCAACAAGTGTTTTAAAACAAATTTCACTGTAAAATGAAAATGAAAAAAGGAAAGAAGAAAAGGAAGAGCAAGAGAGAAAAAAAGGCGCTCCTTGAAAATTGCCACCTTAGGCCTGAATTCGGCACAGTCTGAGACCATTATTTGACAGGTCAAAAGGTTAAAATTAATGTTTACTAACTATTTATTGAAGGGCAATTCCATGCAAAACAGTATGACGCAAAACATTGATATCTCCAAATTTGTTAAAAATTGCACATTCAACTCTTTATGTTATATATTAATCATGTACAAAATTATGTTTGCGGCACCTATCGTTGAAATGTTATGGACAGTTAAAATAATTGGATTTGAACACATAGGCATATTTTCAATGTGTTTTCTGACCATAAGAATAATTACAAAAAAAAAATTTAAAGATATCTTTAGATAGCATAAAAAAGAGGTTATTAAGATACTATAATTCAGTGCAGTTCTGAAATTTGTGTTTAAAGAAATTTAAAAATACATTTTAGAAAACGCCATTACATTAAATCGAATACTTCAATTCACATAAAAAATATATGATAATTTGCAGAGCATTTTCATTAGGCTGTCAAATTTTCATAATGGGGTCTTCAAACGTAAGGTAGTTATAAATTAAAATAACTCACCGCGTAAAGGGTGATCTATGCCGCTGCGCCATGCGCCATCACTGCTGCTGGCCACTGCGAGAAACGTCTCCGCGTTGACGACCTTTGAGCGTCACATGTCTGATTTCAACTAGTTTCGGTACTTCTGATGAAGCAGAATAGGGTTTTATTGCTAACTTTCCATTAACTGGAACCACACAGTGAACACTTCTTGTTCCGGGAACAGTCTTGAGGCCGGATAATCTTTGAGGATTTAGATTTGTAACTACTTCTACAACACCACAGATGACTCCAACTTTTCGTCTTTAATTTAGGCATACTGAACACTTACAACTTACAATGACAGAACAGAACAAAATCACCCTCTAAACTGAAGGGGAAAAGTTGCGCTGAGATCAACACAGTCCAAGAAAACAAATCCCCACGTGAAAGCTATTAGAGGGGATGTCGTAACATCTGGAAGTCATATCGATCGCTAAGGCTGGCCGCACACAGGAAGATCTTGAAGAAGGAGTTGTTTCGAATCTGCAGCGAGGTTCTAATATGACATGCACTGTTCGTAACAAGTATGCGGACTTCCTTAACTCCCAAATATAAACTTGAAATTTATGTCATGATCTCGGTGGTTCTTGAAGGATTTATATTTATTGGTTTTTATTGCAGAACTTATGTAGCGATAAGTTCGCCATAATATCGCGAACATGCAGTATTCATTTCAACAGCAAAAATTGGAAAAATAGAATAGCTCTTTTGGAATGAGTATAATTACGTATACTATTAAACACGATACATTTATATTTTGTCATTCTATGCCATTAATTGTTTATGTTATTTGTGTTTAGACAGTCTTTTAATTGTTAATTTTAAAAATATAATAATAATACTATAATAGTAGCAATAATAATGTTACTGTATACCTGAAGCATTCATTTCCTGAGATATTTCTTCCCATAGCCAGTCAATAGTATCTCTTTTAGCATGTTCTTTTAATTTAAACTCAGATAATTGTACAGTATATTGCATGTCTTGTCTGAAATACGCGCATGCAGACACTGGACTGTCTCCAGTTTCCTCGAGACGAGACATAATTCCAGGCACCTTCATTATTTTCCCTCAGACAGTCTCTGAGAGCCTGAGACAAGCGTCTCTTCCTATGCGCCTGCCTACCTACCTAACTTAATCCTTGAGTCGGTCTCTTCCTGTGTGCGCCGAGCCTAAGCACGCGTGTGGATCTCTGATATGAGCGCGTGACGTAATACATTGCATGCGACTATGAACCTTAACAGCAAGATTTCCAATTCTACTTTATTTAATATTTCCCAAAGTTTTAGAAGTGATATCATAATTTTTTTTTAAATCGATAATAAAATTGTTTGTCTCACCGTCAAAAATATAACATAGAATAAAAAAATACTCGATTTGAAAATATTAACATTTATTTCTTTTACTGTAAGTTTTAATACATACTCGAAGTAAAAATAGATAATAACTCAAACGTAAGTGTAAATATATATAGTGACCATTGTATTGGGACAATTTTTACGTTGATATTATTTTTAACAATAGTCTACATATCAACTCCCCGAATATTTCACCCTTCATTACCTTTCAACCTTTGATGATATGAGATTCATATTAGGCCATTTAACTATTTATTATTATGATATTCGTTTACTAGAATATTGGAAAAATCCAGAACTCGACGTTAAAAAACTTAAAATTTTATATGGAATGACCCTGAAGCATGTTAATGCGGTACATTTATCATTAATTCATTATAGTCTCGGTCAATGGTCTCCGTTATACAAACATTTACGTAAGATGTTTGTTAACTCATACATCGAGTAACATAATTTTCCATTCCATATTCCATGCCTTTATTCGAGATCAGTCTTATATGAGTGTGATACATTTATAACATATTTCACATTTTAATTTAAAAGTGAAGGGCTCCTATTACACTTCGAATTGGGGGTCTGATATTCCTATTACCCTCGGGAGATATTACTGATCTTTTTTTGGCTGGGTCTTATATAGTTAGAAAAACAATAATAAAATTCAGCGCCTCAAATTTTATAACTACCATTCCGCTGTGACAGAATGCTTTGGGATTGGAACTCTGATTTCCACATGGTGAAAACGCAGTGATATTATATTTAAAATTTTATTAGAATATTGAACGACGCTGAATCAATTTCACGGTTATCTAAAGAAGAATTATTTTGTTAACCAAATTCTCGAACTAATGAAACTGGAGCCATTTCAGGCTTAAAGACAGTATTCACTTTGTAAATAACTGTACTAATTCGTGACCTAATTCATTCTTTTGGTTGTATTAAAAATTCGTAATACTATAATGCATGGACTTCAAGCATGGAATCTTGGATAAGATTGATTTATTCTAGCGTAAGAACCTCCGACAGATTTTTGGTCTTACTAATGCACAAAGAAATTGGAGAATAAAATAAAAAATATATATTTTTTAATTGTGCAACAATATAACTCTCTCCACTTATATAAAAACAAAAAGATGTAACTGAGCAATTGAGCCATCATGTGGTCGAAATGGAAGACCATCGCATTCCAAAGAACATATTAGGAGAACATTTGGGAGAAAGACGGTGGGTAGGGAGACCATGGAACAAATGGGAAGATAGTATAAAGAAGGATGCAGGTTATCTCCTTCGTTTGAAGAACTGGAGAACATTAGACAGAGCGAAGCAAGTTGGAGAGAACATGGGCCGAAAACGAGCCCAAAGACATAGAAAGGAATGTTATATTGAATAATAAATCCTCATCCACCGCGTTTCGATCAACAAGATTACTCTAATTGTGTTCGTAATACTAGTAACAGGCCTAACGCATTTTTATCATTTGTAATTAATTTTATTGGTATAACTGCCAACTCCTTTTCAATTAAGATTGAGCCGTTTGTGTTATCAGTTGGTGAATCAATTTATTCCTTGCTGGCTTCCAGACCTGAAGGTCCCGTGTTTGATTCCTGGACACGGTTCTCGAGGATTTTTCCTTGAAGAAGAAAAGTTCCCTGGGTGTCAAGAGTCTGGGAATTTGTATGGATACGAGTGTGACTGCGACTGTACCGGGTTATTACCCCTCTTAGTGCCGACCTCCTTGGCATAGTATTATGTAAAAATATGTCAAGTAAATTGACACAAAAATGCATCAATTGTTCAAATGAGTTATAAAACGACAACCAATGTTCATAGAGGCATTTTTTTTCTCAGAAAACATTATCACCAGGCTTCGGTCCTGGGCACAAAAACGCATGAAGTTCAGAACGCGATAGTGTTCTGTTGGTCGAGTGGAGTGCGAGATGAAGAGCGCCGTTACTTTGTGTCTCAACATGTAAACAGTCCGTCACAGTACGGCACAAAATATATTTCACCCTGTATAGATGCAGTATATACAGTACATTCCTATTGTAGACAATAAATGTCTACTATTAAAGTATTAACGAGATTGTAACCTTCAATCAGGTGTCCCTACGCCGTAGCCTGTTACACGTACCGCAGCAAAGCAGCAATAGGCCTACACACAACGGTAATGCACATTACGGACCTACCTGTGCTGTTGCAGTCGGGTGACTGCACACGGGTCATACGTCATTTATACTCCGTGTACTCTAAACCTCATACTGGTTACTCTGTGTCCCTAGGCCGAAGTCTGATTATCACCTTTTACACGGCACTTACAGCAAAATTATATAATCACGATGTAATCATGATTGGTACTTTAAAGATTAGTAAGTAACCAGTCTTAAAATAAATTACTATATCAGGACTGTCGCTGGGCAAAAACCTGAACACATACCAAAGACTTTATATAGTATACTAGACTCACACAGAGCACTGGTGTTTTGTCCAAAATTGAAAATAGTCTGCGCATATTTACGCCGCCATGTTACTGGTAGAAACAGAGCGGTAAACACGATAGTGTCATGCTCGTACTTTGTTTTGTCTCGGGTGTTTTTAGTGAACACTGTGAAATTAATGTAAATTGATGTGATAATAGTATGAATTTTTGTTTTGTAAATATTATTATAGTTTATATGAAGTGATACGCTTTGTAAATAGTGTAAAATGGTGATTTCCTGTGCGGCGTATAAGTGCAATAACACGTGGCTTAGAGGGGTCAGGAATTTATTTTCACAAGTAAGTACACACTCTTGAAAATAATAAATTCGAATTCTGGAGACTACATTGAAACTGTAACATATGTATATCTTAGATACCATAGTTGAAAAGCTTTATAATTAGACAACAATCTGTCTTTACAGGTTCCCTTTGAAGAAGTCCGAGCTGCATTCTAAGTGGCTTATTGATATAATAAGAGACAAATTTGTGCCTTCACATTATGTAAAATTATTTTCGTCTCATTTTAAAGATACAGAGTTTTGGGAAAGTAATGGCAATAGAATTTTGAAAGATGATGTACCATCTCTGTTTAACCTTCCAAGCCATTTGCAAAAGGTACGATATAATATTATCTCTGTTGTCACAATATCAATATTACTAAAAATCAATCAGTAGTTTACGACAATAAAGAAAACTTAATTGTTAGTACAGGTAGGTCTATATCAGACTGCAGAGAAATCCCATTGACTGAATTATTTAGAGTTACACATCAGATGTTAAACACAATTAGTGGAAATGCAACTTTTTGTTTTTATTATGTAAATTAATTTATCTGCAAGATAATAAACTTTCATAAAAAAATCCACATATGGATAAATAAATATACAGATAATAAATAAATAAATAAATAAATAAATAAATAAATTAATTAATACATACATACATAAATAAATAAATAAACAAATAAACCAATAAATAAATAAATAAACAAACAAACAAACAAGTAAAGAAGTACGTAAGTACGTAAATAAGTAAGTAAGTAAATAAGTAAATCAATAAATAAATGAACAAATAAATAAATTAATAAATAAATAAATGGCTATAATAGCTAAGCCTTCTTTGTAAACTTATGATTCAGGATTCACCTATAAATAACCCTTTTATATTTTGCCGGATATATATGATTAAAAAAGCAAGGAATGCCATCTTATTGATATTACATACATGCATAAAAATTATGTACCATCACTCTGCAAGCAATGATAATATATCTATTTTATTTATTTAAAACTAGCTGTACCCGTGCGCTCCGCTGCACTTATTAGAAATAAATATTAAGTAATTATATAATTAAAATAGAACATTGGGTCCAGGGAACATTCGTGTTTGATAGAAGAATAAATCGTTCAATATGCTACTTAATTTAAATTCTATTTAAATAATTAAAATGGTATCATTTTGGTTCAGAGACCACTCATTTGGTGCAAAGATAATTAGTTTAACATTTCTCTAAATTAGTCTTGAATGCATCCTTTAATAAATCACTCCAAATTAGGTAATAGAGTTGTGTAAGAAGATCATTTTTATGTTAACCTTACTGTGCATCTTTTTTTGTTAAGTTCATTTTATTCACGCCTTAACATCTGTGGTCATGTCGCGTGTTTAGAATGTGTGGGCCGTTTTTGAACAACGACACTATGCAAATCTAGTCTTTCAGGTAAAGCTTCCTGTAAAGCAGATTTGAATAATTTCAAGGGAAAAATTGTTCCGGGGCCGGGTATCGATCCCGGAACAATTTTTCCCTTGAAATTATTCAACGACACTATAATCTGAAGCGGCGGTGGAAATGTGTTGTATTGTTATTTTAAAACTCTTGTATATCCTTAAATATCAGTCCTATCAAAATTTTGTCTGGGATAAAACTTATCGAAAATCATTTTTAAAGAAACTTTTGGTATGTAATATTTTTCACAAAAATCAATAATAAGCGAGATATTTTCGGTTTATTTAATTCAGGCCCCCTTATAACCCCCCCTTTAAATAAAGTATTTTGAATGCCATATAGCCTAAAATCTAAGTTACAACGAACTTAATTTATGTTCCAATTTTCATCGAAATCCGTTCAGCCATTATCGCGTGAAAAGGTAACAAACATCCAGACAGACAGACAGACAGACAGACATACAAACAAAAATTTCAAAAAAGCGATTTTCGGTTTCAGGATGATTAATTATACATGTTAACTCCAATTATTTCTGCAAAATCGAAAATTACCAGAAAAATTTCGCTTACAGATTTATTATTAGTATAGATAGCAATACAGTATGTAAAAAAAATCCTTTCATAAAAATTATGTCTTTATTTTTATTTTGCATAAAGTGATTATGCTTAGTTTTAAGGTCTTCACGTTACCTATTATTTGCAATGTATTAGGAACCGGTACTTTTTATAATTGATAGCATTCCCTTATTAATTGAAGAATGAATTCAATGTAATTTGGCTACTTTTGCGCATTATATTTTGCCACATTACTTATGTCCTATGGTCTAGAAGTCCCTGTAATATAATTTTCGATTCCTAAAACTTAACTAGAGGTCTAGGCCTATACTGATTATCACATATTTATTTCACTTAAGACTTTGATTATAATAAGAATTTGTGTAATCAAGTTGCATATATTTATGTCTTGTGATCTAAGAGTAATGCATGTTATTATAATTTTCGATTCTCTGAAACCTAACAATATGCTAATTATCGTAAAATTATACATTCTATAATGTGTATTGTGTAGGCTTATTTATGGATGTATGAACATGTTTTCTAAAAATTTCTGCGTACGTATTTTCTTTCCTTTAATGCTCTGACGCATAACAATGAAACTTTGAATATGTTTATTTCGTCCTAATTTTACGTTAAACGTCGAAAATGGTCATAACCTGTCAATTGTAGATCATTACAGTGTTAAATTGTGTGATTTACGTACTGCAGTGGCGGCTCCTGCATATTTCTTAAGAGGAGGAAGTTAACAGCGCAAAATGACAGCTTCTTGAGAGAATCGTGCTACAAATTAGCCTACATGCATACATGTAACACCAGGTAGTGTTAGGATTAGCCTTCTCGTTTTCTTATAGCAATAATCTGTTCTTGTAAACTGAGTTTCCTAAATTGTCCAAATATGTTTTCACTTTCATTCATTGGTGGATAATTGCACAAATTAACAATTACAAGGAAATTCACAAACTCGCAGCATTTTTAGCGCACACTACAGCATCACACGTATTGGTAGACACTAGCTACTAACATATAACCAGAACCGTTTTACGGAAGTGGGAATGAGAAATAATCTGTTAGGAAAGCGAGAACACTGCTCCCACTCACATGGTCTGTGTTGCCACATGTATATTTTACAAGTTCAGTATCACATGCTTTTGAAGAATGTCAGTTCTCGGGTATTCCATGTCAAATCAACACAAAAAAGTGGACTTTTCAACCCGACCACCTCAGATTTTCATTAAATTTGATAGGATGGTAAAGAACCTTAAGTTAAGTAATTATGTAAAATTTTAGCCCTCAATAATGCACGATATCCATACAGCAATTCTGTCAATACGAGAAAAAATGTAAAAATGTCGCATACTATGTCAACAAAAATAATTCATAACTTCTCTTCTAATTGAGGTAGAATCTTAAACTTGGGCTTATTTTAAAGCTAAGGGATCATGCGTTTCAATAAAAATAGGTTTGCATCAAAGTAATGAATTCTTTATTGAATAGTCACGTGAAACACATTTTAACATTGAATATCTATAAATGCGGGACGTAAATTACTTCGCGAAAAATGTATGTTATAGAGGTAAGAGTATTCTCCCCTTGGTGTAAGTTTCATTTTGGAAACGTTTCAGGAATATTAGTAAAAAAATATATCAATGTATTGGTTTGTAGCACTTAACCCCGTCTTACACCAACACTGCATGTGCACGAGTTCCTACTTGTCTGATAAGCTGCGTCATCGATCTGTCAGGCCGTCATTCAATTTATACAAAACGTGCAATCTGTTTCAAGTGCAGTGTCGTTGCTGCAATCCCTTCGAGAAATTAGGGCACTGTAATTAGAGGAAAAATTTAAGAAGTGTTATATCGTGGATGCTTAATGTATTTCCTGATTTAAGACAGAAACAAAAGGTATGCGCTATGTGTCGCAAAGAAATAAAAATATAATATGATGCTATTACGCAGAATCCTCATAATGACTCTAGTAATGAAGAATATGTCGACTCTACAGCAAATGTAAGTTCATTAAATACAAGTCTTTTTGACCAAGGTTTGTTCCTTATTAAAGAAGAAAGGCTACAACAAGAGAAATATAAGAGACAGGCATTTGAAAATATTGTAAAAGACAACGTCTTCGATATAAAGATGCCGAGGAACCAGGACCTTTCTGATTCTGAAATTTTGTCTCAGTTGCAGGAAAATTTTCAAAATTCAGGTAAAAGTGAGAAAATCACCATTTTAACACTACTATCTAAAAGCTGCAGCGTAAATAATATAAAAAAGAGTTTCTTTCAGCTTTCGAATACATAATTCGGAAAGCCAAAATCCTGGCAAAGGGAAAGGGAATTTTGTGTTCACCAAATCCGAAACCTGGAAAAGCCTTGCTCGCGGCTGTTGCCGGTAAAGTTAAAGAATTCTGTTGTTCTGACGAGATAAGCAGAATGATGCCTGGTAAGAAATATTTGTGGTGATTAAAGAATCAGGGAGTAAATCACATGAGCAGAAATTAATTACATGCAGTGTTTAAAAATTCTAACCCTGACCAAGAAATTGTATCCTAGCTGGAGTTAGTGGACTATACTGTCTGTGTTTGTGTCCTATCAGAATGTAAAACTTATGCCGGAAGCAATTTATTAAAGTTTCAGGTCTACGTGGATTTCAAGAAAATTTTTCTTTATACTTCCAAACTTAACATTTCTTGGCTACTATGGTGTGCAATCCTCCTCATATAAATTGCTTGTTCAGGAAATGTACAGAATGTCCTGAACCATTCAAAATAAGAGAGGGTTTAGAGAAATGTTTCGTATAAAACTGCAGTGAATCAGTGACCTACAAGCAGTGGATGACGAGTGACCGATCAATGCTTGAGACTATAATGAAACCCACAGACAAATTTTTCGACTGTCTCTTGGAGAAACTTGGTGATTTACTGACTCACTCATTTATATCATCTGAACAAAGTAAGTTTCTACGTGATATGAAATCATTTCTACAGCCATGCCTGCTGGTTGTGTTATGCGACTTCGCTGAAAACTATTATTTCGTAATCCAAGATGAAATTCAGTCATATCACAGGACTAATGTGCAGACAACTATTCATACTTTCGTAATATATCAGAACGAATCGTCATCCGATACAGTCTCTATTAAAAATCTGGTAATAATTTCACACTGCCCGAAATATTACACTACAGCTGTACATCTGTTTCAAAAATATCTAATGGAGTCATTAAAACAAACATCTGTAATTCACCACAAAAATTATGTATTTCTCCGATGGATTCTCTGCTCAGTATAAAAATAGAAAAAAAATTTCCTGAACCTCACATTACATGAAGAAGATTTTGGATTTCCAACAGAATTGCATTATTTTTGCATATCGCATGGCAAAAGAGCATGCGACGTTGTAGGTGGGACACTTAAAAGGTTTGCGGCTTGTGCTAGTTTGCAGAGACCATCCGATAAACAAATAACTACACCTAGGGAATTGTACGACTGGACAAGGCATAATCTCCCAAACATTAATACCGTTTATGTGACTAAAAAAGTCTATACTGAAGAGGAAAAAATGCTTGCTCTTCGATTTGCAAAATCCACCGCAGTGCCTGGAACACAAGTTGCATACAGTCCTGCTGTTTAGGATGGGTATTATACTTGCTAAGCAGTTTTAAAATGTAGTTGAAACAACGCAGCATCCTGTCTGGAAAGATGATCAGGCTATTTCATCTCAGCAATGAAAGGTAAGCATTTCTTACAGAACTTCAGGTTTAACAAAATCCATGTGACAATAATTTATTTCAGGTAATAATTTAAAAAATTCGAATTATGTACTACATGTTAAATTACATAGTGACATTCAAGAATATGATCAAATATAATTAAATACAACGAACGTGTGGGACATAATTATCGCGACTTATACGGTTAGCTTACGCTTGCTGTGACATAATAATTTTTATCTTTATAACCTATGAAGATTTCAAGTTGAAACTTATCAGTTCATTATATCACTAATTGAGGCGTACTATATATTTTTTTCATTAAAATAGAACCACTGCATTTTTAAATATGAATATATGAAAATTGTTTCACCATGTTTTTTTAGTTAATTGAATACATGCAGAAAGCAATATAAGTAATAAAAACTATCACATATTAAGAATGTATCACCCAATTTTTGTAAATTTATCTGGAGACGTTGTTGAGATATATAATTTTAATTGAAGCGGCGTGCTTACAAAAATGTGATTTTTCTTCATGTTTGAAACGGCACTGACAGAAAACGAAAAGCACAGGACATATGAAACTCGGCAGTTTTAGTTAGCGCGGCAGGTCAAACAAACCCTCACATTTTGAAAGAAATCTGAGTCGGTCGGGTTGAGTGCCTTGTTGATTTGATATGGAATGACCCTTCTTGTAAAGTCATACTACCATTATTGCTCAAAGCTGGAGGTGGCCAATTAATTTTTTGTGTTAAAAATAATGTAGTTTGGAGTACTTTCAATTTCAAATATATATGTACAAAACTGACAACTTGGCTGCTGTCCTATCTATGTAGTAGACTATGAATGGAAGTGAATTTCAGGGGCCAAAAAGATCTCCGATACTAACGTAGGACTACTTCCTCTTTGTTTTATATAAACCTAACTTCAACTTTCAGATATCCTCGAAAGTTTCAAACCATATATAAAATGCAATGAATAATATATTTTCATTTATGATTTTTAAAAAGTTTGTATGGTGTTTTTCATAGCTTTGCGTTAAAACTGTTTTTATTGTACATCCTCCTAGATGTGTTATATATAGTCTGGTTGAATGCAGCATCTGGCAGATGGCAGCGATAGCGAGTTTGCCGTTTGCTGCAAGACCAGTTGGTTTCTTTTTCCCGCCCATGCGCTGATTCAGAGGAGGATCTCCTCCCTAACTGTTCATTCACGTGCTTTAAAACTCTGCTCCTTTCTCTGGCCGCTAGTGCGCTGTTGTCTATGTGTGTTAACTGCAGGAAAGGAGGAAAGGATTTGCTTTCCTCCACACAAACAATCTCGCATCTTTCTCACGGTTTTCTAGCGGCACATGAGCGCGCGTCGTTTAAAACTCGATCAACCGAGATTTTCTTATAGCTGTGAACTTAAAAATTATTGATTAAAGTTCTCGTTAACACTTTGTTAAAAACATAAAATTTACTCTGTCACACGTTAAAAGTGTTAAAATTGTTAAAAAGGTATTTACCTTCGACAGACGGCCCGTTTCGACGCTATTTGTCGTCGTCTTCAGTGTCTCTTGAACTAGTGGTTCAAGAGACACTGAAGACGACGACAAATAGCGTCGAAACGGGCCGTCTGTCGAAGGTAAATACCTTTTTAACAATTTTAACACTTTTAACGTGTGACAGAGTAAATTTTATGTTTTTAAAAATTATCGAATCTTCCTCGAATTTCAGTGCACATATTTTATTCCTCCCTTCCCTCCCCCGAGAAACCGCCACTGACGTACTGCTATTATGCGTCTGCTCTCCATCAACATGGCGGCAAGCGCAGCGTTCAATTTGCTCAGGTTCCTCGTTTTGCGCAGCCAAGGATTTAGGGGTTTGACACGTATTTCAATGTCAGATTGTTGACAAAGTGACCGTACAGAGTTAACACTGAATTAAAAAAAAATCGCATACGTTTGTCCCGCTACATTCGTCTTTGGGACCACTGTGCACCATTGTGACCCATTTTGCCGCCTGTCTTTATAAAAGTGCGGATTTTAGCATATTTGCATGTTTTATTCCTTAGTTACAAATCATTCGACGGTGTTCAGGTAAAAGGGCTTATCCCACAAAAGAAACATTTTTCACAAGCAACTATAATTAAATTTTAACACATTATTATTAGTTATTTTATATGAAAGAATGTAAACGTAATTGTCAAAAAGCATTATTCACGTCTTGTAATTAAATTTTAACTAATTACAGCAAAAAAGTCACATTTGAGTCATTCCAAGTGAAATCGCACAGCAATAAAACACGACCTTCTCGTAAATGGTCGAATTTTTTTTCATAAATTCCAGACTTCAAATAAGGAAACCCGTATTGTTTTATTTCCACAATATAAATTATTTGTGTAGTTATGATTATTTGAAATTACGCAAATTATGCGCGCACTGTTACATAAACTCACTTAGAACTCTGTGTCTACATATAATTGAGATTTTCGGTTTGGCGCATTTGAAAGACTAAATACAACACTTTTTATTACTTTAGGCCTATTACAAATAAATTTCAAATTTGGCCTAATTTTTTAATAATTTATTTTTCAAACCAAAATTACTATATTAAATAGCCCAGTTAAAAATCTGAAAAAATATAGGCTTGTTCGCTGATGTATTATCTGTAAACTACTGCATTTAGAAATGTGGGATCTGCACACATAGGGTAAACTAGGGTCTGTTGGACAGCCGGGCATGTTGGACACTTCGTACTTTAACGTGGTACCTAGCCACTTGTGGGCACCACATTCTGCTAGAAGTCAATGATTGAAGTACCCCACTCGTGGCTACTTCAGTCATTGACTTCTAGCAGAAGTGTCCAACAAGCCCGACTGTCCAACAGACCCTACTTTACCCTACATTTGTAACAATTTATTTTCCGGAGGCATGCACGCGCTCGCGGTTCACAGCTAATGAACTTCTTGCGGCAGTAGGCTAGAAGGCTCCCCGCGGAAAGTTTTACGAAATCCCCCGTTGCATATAACTGATGTCGCACACAAATGCATTCATTCATCAAATGATTAATACCATAAGGAACAGTAAATATCTTATCTAAAGTTATTTTATTATTGTCAGCTCAGCTAAGAGGGGGAGTCCTTCACAATGCTGTCTGTTTATACTGTAAAATAGCCAAGTGTTTAAAGATAGCAAGACTGGGTAAGGCAGTAAACTTTATGGCAATAAACAGATGGCAAGAGACAAAATATAGAAGAGAAAAATAATCAGTCAGGGTTTGAATTTCATGGAGTGGCGTGACTTCTATACAACATCAGTGACAGCAAAGATTGCGTAATATATAACAAGTGTTTAAATCCATTTGACCTTCCTAATCACGCTTTTAAAAAGAAAAGTATACTAAGACGCGTAAGTCGCGATTTATTGATAAAGCTCAATCGAAAGGAGTCTTTGAATGTGCGAATATGTGATTCGTTCCGTAAAAAATCTGTCAACTTCTGAATAAGTCAGGTGAAGTTATATGTGAAGCCGGTAGTTCTTGTGATATTAATAAACATGAATCAAATGAAAATGCGGACAGAGAAAGTGATTATCCCAGTTCTTCTTCTAGCAGTTCTATGGATACAAAGCTAGAAATCAGTATTATTGACGAATTAAACAAGAGTTTGCTGTCAATAGAATCCCCTCTCAAGAAAAGAAAACTACAACAAAAACGATACGGTACCCCCGTGAAAGGATTCAAAAAGCAAAAGGCTCCCTAGCAAATAAAGTTTTTCCATATAGAAAATGCATCGTAATCCCTTCAAAAGTCAGCCATATTTTATTTTTGAAGGAATTAAAAGAAAATGTACAACCTGAAAATTACATAGTTATTGCAGACTTTTCTGAAAATTATTCATTTGTAATACAAGATTCAATACAAGGTATGCATTGGAACAAATGCCAAGCCACAATACATACTTTCGTAGTATATTTCAAAGAAGATACAGAAATTCGTCACAAAAGTATTGTTGTCATCTCAGAAAGCATGACACCGATTCCTTTCACTTTTTTTTTTAATCCGAAGCAATCAATTTCTTAAAGCAAGAATTCAATGATATGATAAAATCATCTACTTTTCCGATGGATCAAGTTCACAATACAAAAACAAAAAGAATTTAAAAATAATTGCTTACATGAAGACGGTTATGGAATTAGCACTGAATGACACTTCTTTGCAACGTCGCATGGTAAAGATCCATGTTATGGCTTTGGAGGAACTGTTAAAAAACTTGCCAAGAGAGCCAGCCTATACAAGATCCTATAACAAAAAAAAAAATAAAAAAATGTTTGATTGGTCACGAAAAACATTTCTAATGTGTCATTTATATTTTGTCCATTGAATAAGCACAAAAACCACACTGAAAATTTGCAGGCCAGATACAATCTAAAACCAATAACTGGTACATTAAAATTACATTCTTTCATTCTGTTGTCAAAAACTGAATATTTAGTAAAACAATTTTCTTTCGAGAAAGAAAGTAGGCGAATGAATATTTAAAGTGTAGTGTGGATGAAAACAAACGTTTAAAAGGCATAATATACAAATATTTTAAGATATAACAAGTAAATTAGCAGTGTTTCCTCGAGTGACTTGATCCGTACTGGGTGTAATGTTGCAACGTTCACTCGATCATCCAGCGCCGATAAACCTCCCAGCGCGCTTCAACGCTTCCCGTCTACTGCTGCTGCACCGACCGCCACACATTGTTTCGTAAGTAATTAAATTTCCATTAAACTATTGGAGATCCCATCGTGATTTTTTCTGGAATTATTAAGAATATTTCAGTGCACCTAGTAAGCATTTTTTTTAGATTTTTAATACGGCTATTTCACATTGATATCTAACTTTTAAAAATTGAATCATAAAAAAATACTTGTAATAATTATATTAAAATCAGTTAGTAAATATTTAACAAAATACAGTACTTTAAGCTTTTAAATGCATTTTTTCAAACAATTTTTAACATCAATATCCTCAGAAATATGACGCTTTAAATGTTGCATTGTGAGACATTTTTAACGAATTTTAACATACAATATTTTAAGAAAACATGTGGACTTAGGAGGAAATAAAAATACACGTGTTGGTTTATTAGACCCATAGAGTTGGTAAAAAAAAAATATAAACGCAATCAAAAATATCAAGGTCAAAATTTGTATAATTTTGTGCGATTTGACGTGGAATGACTGATTTAACAAATGAGGGTTAAACTCTTTTACCTAAACACCATCGATATGCTACCATTATATAAATGCACTTCATATTATTTGCAACCAAAGGTCAAGATTTTATAGTGCATATAAACGCATATTTAAGGGGTTAATACGTATTTAAGTTTTCAGCGCATTTACGTTTTTAGCACACATAAAACATATTTTGTTATTTCATAGCAATGTGGTGCTTAATCCAAGATTCAGAATGCGAAATATCGAAAAAAAAATTGAGTACAGAAGAAAGGCAGATATTGTAACACATTACGGTACATAGTTATACAGAGTGATTCACGAGGATTTACCGTTCCTTACGGAGCTTATTACCGAAGACATTCTGAGCAAGAAATGTCATATAAACATGTGTCCTAATCTCAATATTTTCAGAGTTACACTAATTTGAAGTTGTTAGTAAAATACTTTTTCCTTTGGTGTGTGGATAAGCTTCAGGGCTTCTACCGCGTTGTCTTGGTGTTGGTGGCTGACGTTTCGACCGCTGTGTTGTGGTCATCTTCAGAGCAGTTGTTGGATAAGGAAATAGTCTGCGAGCTGTTATTTATCTGCTGATTTTTTTAATAGTCCACCAGGTATACTTTTTATATTAATATTTGAATATTCAATAAGTGTATAAAAAGCAATACTGTCTCACAGAAACTTTAAACATTTTATTATACCTATTCTAGAATACTCCACAAATTGTACAATAGTAATATGTGTCTAATTGATGGTTTTCATTGGCCATATTTATAGAAAATTCATCAAGATTATAGTTTTCACTGTTTCAAACATGAAACAACTAAACAGAATGTGTACCATGGTCATTGAATAAAGTTGTAAGATTTCCGATACCAGTAGGAATGCACTATATTAAGAACTCTGATTAATGACACATGCTTAAATGAAGTGTTTAATAGAGTGTTAATACATTATAATTGAAATATTTCAGCTCTGAAATTAAATGTTTATATTTCTTGATATATCTTATCGACTATTTGGAATACAGATATATTTTGAGTATTTGAAATACTGTAGAAATATATTTTGGTGATTTTTTGGAAGCATTTTGTACTTGTATTTTAAATACTGGAATACCAATGTTTTGCTCACCCCTACGAGTACTTGATAAGTCACAGGGCTTGGAGCATGCAGCCTTTCTTATGCCAATATCGATTATTCATTAACTACAATTTCCATCACAACCTAAATGGAGATCGAATCATGGTCGCCTAGATGGAAGACCAGCTCGCCTAGCGCTTCAACCACAGACTAGGCCAGCTAACAGCTTTACATTCTCATGTAACTCAGCATCACGATTTTCCCGCCGAAAAATCTAATCTCTTGGTCAAGAATGATACAAGCACGGTAAAATTACACCATCGAAGAGGATTATTTGCACAGTGTTACTGGCAGGTGGAATTTAACGAGTCTGAAGTTCATACTTGCAACCAATAGGGATATCTTATGCAAAGTTTTACCGTTAGATGGCAGGAGCGTTCCATGCGGCACAACATGTTGTAGAGCTATATTATGTTGTATGCTACAGTTTATTACGTTCTCCCGTTTGTTGGTTTTCTATGTGTGTCAAAATTATATTTATAATTTAATATAATTCGGTTTGTCTTACCTCATAATTTAATTTAGTAGTAGTAGTGGATCCTTTCGCTCCTTGGTGGAGCATAGGACATAGTGAGAGCTCTCCATCTAAGCCGATTGGCTGCCATAGCGTTAGTTTCATTCCATGTTTTTTTTATTGGGTTATTTTACGAAGCTGTATCAACATCTAGGTTATTTAGCGTCTGAATGAAATGAAGGTGATAATGCCGGTGAAATGAGTCCGGGGTCCAACACCGAAAGTTACCCAGCATTTGCTCATATTGGGTTGAGGGAAAACCCCGGAAAAAACCTCAACCAGGTAACTTGCCCCCACCGGGATTCGAACCCGGGCCACCTGGTTTCGCGGCCAGACGCGCTGACCGTTACTCCACAGGTGTGGACTCCATGTTTTTCCCGTACTAACTGTCAACCTCTTTGTTTACAGATTTCCATAATTTAATTTAATTTATAATAAATAATAGCGTAAACTTCTATAATACTGAATGGAAAACTCTTGAGAAACATTTTTTTAAAGTTCATTGTTATTTTTAGTGCAGTAAATAAGGGAAAAAATTAATGCTATTATTAACGAAACACATTGCATAGCTCTTACTCTGAAAAAAAAAATTGTTAATTAGAAACTCAATTCTGGAGCCATTTAAATTGCTGCTAATATAGAATGTCATGTATTCAATCGTATAGTACGTTGAAAAACGAAATTATTTTGTCAGACACAATTTCGTTCACATTTAACTTGCTAGTAATATTTTCATTCTAGGAAGAAGACATGTTCAAACAGGAGAAAAATTGTATTTCATTTAACTCCTGAGAAATTATTAAATTGAACTGAAATGCATGCTTTTCTGTATAGTGTATATAACTATATTACAATTGAAATATAATCCTAATTCCATATGAATGTTACATAGGCTAAAAGTAATAAAACTTGTAGGAAACGAAGTTCTCATTCTCCCTCTTCTTCAGTTTCTTGGAATAGTCTTTCATAGTTTAGAGAGGGTGAATATGATTGACAGCAGTATTTCAATAGCGAATACCTGCCACTCTGGATCTCTGGTGGACACAACACTGCAATAAATTTTAGGGACAAACTGGGGTCGTCGTATTCCTGCTCTTTGTGTTTATCAGCAGCATTTTCAGGTCGCTCAAGCGAAGGTTAAGCTTTCCGTAGAATGCCTTTATAACCTGTTTCACCAATGATCGTCAGATTATTTTGACATACGCCGAATAATAAACTGTTAATTTCTTCATGTGTCTTAAGTTACTTAATCTTAACGTATACCTTTAGTAGTCGTCTTCGATGGTGAAACTTAACCCAACATGCGATCGTACAATCTTGACCAAGAGCGATGTATTTTTCGGCGGCAAAATCTTGAGGCTCAAGTTAGCGGATGTAAAGTTGTTAGCAGATGCATCTCTGGCTCAAGCACTAACAGGTTCGATCCCCGGTGAGGTCGTAATGAAATTTGCAGTGAAGAAAGACACAGCAGAGGGGTTTCCTGAAAGTATTCCCTTTTCCTCTATCATTCCACTAACACCCCTGATTTCATCTATCATCTGAAATAGTTAACAGTAAATTGAGGTGAAGCTGATGTACAAAGGGTTTAGTGCTCCGGGCCCTGGAGCTGATCAGGATAGAAACCGGCTCTGTCATGACTGAGGCAGAATAATCCAGTTGCCAGCATCGGATTCACGAATGCCCCTAGGCATCGCATATGTAGGACGCAGAATGAACAATGTCCATTCTGGATCCGGCCTTCGAAATGCCAAGCGAAGTAGGTTAGGAGTAAGTTCCTGACGTAAAAAAGCTAAATGATGAAGACATAAAATATGCTTACTGGAACCACCTTACGGATTTGAGTGTAAAAATTTACTGAATTAAGGATTGAAAACAAAAGAAACGGAAATTTAACATGGTCAGAAAACTATCTCAGCCGTAAAGATCATTAGAAATAACCGTAAAATCTGTGGAATTCAATAAATAAAATTAAATTCTGTGTTAGAATGTGAATTACTTTTATCTTACAGTCCTTCCTTTCATTGATTAATTTGTTCATGTCTTGATATATTTTTGAGCTGATTGTTCTGTAGTTGAGACTCTCAATAAACTGATTGTAAGTCTTTATAATTAAATGTTTTTGTATCATTAAGTTAATCAATTGTGCTAATTCATTCATTTAGTGTTCTGCCCAAGGGCAGGTCTTTCACTACCAATTTTCTCCAATCTTTCCTATTTTCTGCCTTTCTTTTTGTCTCATATGTTCCATAATGTCTTAATGTCGTCTGTCATCTGATATCTTCTTCTGCCCCGAACTCTTCTCCCGTTCACCATTCCTCCCAGTGCATTCTTCAGTAGGCAATTTCTTCTCAGCCAGTGACCCAGACAATTTCTTTTCCTTTTCCTGATCAGTTTCAGTATCATTGTTTCTCCATCCGCTCTTTCCAACACAGCTTCGGGAAATAGAAAACTAATATAGGCCCTATTGATCTGGCAATGAACTGCAGGGCCAACTTGAATTGCTGAAATGTTTATCTTTACTAGTAAATTTCTCTCTATAGGTTTACATCTGTATAGAGATTATGACTTTTTGACATTGGCGTAATGACGGGAGGATTTTAGGGTTGAAACTTACCAGAGAGAAAAGAAAGGAGGAAGAATGATATTAAATCATTCATCTTCATCACCCATGTAACATCAATCTGATATCCGTAGTGTCCTTTCTATCTTAAATTCAGTTGATGCTTAATGATTAATAAAAATATTTGTTCTCACACTTACTCGTATTTCTTAGTCAGTGGCTTTAATATTTACATGATTTATATAATTGAAGACCTCCCCCGAAAAAGGATGCAACATCAATTTTATGAAATATGTGACTCACATGGCAAAAGTAATTTTGAAGCATTCATTTATAATAATAAATTATTGCATTCAATAGTTGAATAAAATTGTATCCTTGATTATTCAAATGGTTCTGCTCGTAAATATAGGCCTAATGAAATATGCCCCTGATATTATGTTCTTTCTCTTTAAACGAGAACTATAGATTTGTTGGTTACACCGTTATTCCAGAGAGGTCTTCAATTATGTCTAAAGTAGTATTCCATTATTCTTTCAGTAATTCATTTACGTTTCAATAACCTTTTGTATTATTTTGTTTAATGTCTTCGAAAATGTGTGCATTAAATAGTCTTCATGAAATGAGAATTTATTATTAGCCTATTGTTTCTCAAATAATAACATTTTCCTTCATAAAGCCCTTTAATAAAATATAAAAATGAAATTTACTGTTAGAAGGAAAACAATGTCATAATAAGAAATATGTCTTAGTTGGGATTGAAATGAGTCGAGAACTACGGTACAAAATTTTATAATTAGGCACAAAAATCTGTCGAAACTCCTCTTCCTCTAAAGAAATTCAGCTTACGCCACTGTTTTTGCAATACATTTTCACATTAAGAAAACTCCCTTGTAACACTGTGCCAATCCTTGCCCTGAGGACAACACAGTATGTAATAACACACGACAAATGACAAATCAGTTCCTTGTATTCAATTGTATACAATTCATAATTGAAAAATAATCCAGACTTAAGCAATTTACACATTCTTAAGTTTAAAAATAAAGTAAAAATATTTGTATGATATTTGTTTCATTTTATTATTATTTTAAGTGTTACTAGCATTATAATATGTTACTAATATTTATTGTATTTATCTGATGCATGTAACCTATAAGATAAAACATTGTAATAAATATAAATATATCATTTTCTTAATTAATAGCAGTGTATATTTCCATATAAATGATTTCCTAGCATCGCCACAGATACACTTGATTGCACAGTTTGTCACTATCTCTGTCACTAGAGGGATTTTATAATTTATATTTTCCCCGCCATTCATAAAATATTTTGATATGATACCTCTTGCAACAAAGGGGAGATCTATAACTGAAACTTGATTAATATATTTCGGTATTATTATTGTATTTATCCTGGTAATAATGAACAGTCTGACTCGTAGACACTGTTTTTCAGCATTAACTTCCAATGATTTTAAGATAGAAAATTCGAAGAGAACGTTAGCAATATTGTCTGCGATGCTGATCATTTTTATATAGAATTTAGGAAACAATAATCTCATTATCTAACCTGAACGTCTGACATGATTACATGGGTTGTAAACAACGTAATGACAACACTGCCGGCAATGAGTCATGCGCATTCTCATGCGATACGAGACAACTGGCGATCGTAGTTGAAGATATTGTGGATGTATTGAATCATAAAACCAGTTGCTATGACAACAGATGTTATTGTGTGTGGTTAAATGTAAAGCACTATTTTTTACTGCTTTTTAATTACATTTATTTTAATCTTTCAATTACATTTATTTTAATATTTATTATTACATTTCAAAACTCACGATTACCTAAAAAAAAAAAAAAGAATTACCTGATGGAAATATTTAGTGAGCGGATTTGAAAACGGCGCGAAGATTTTTGTAAGAAGTCACCTTTTCTTGCCCTTCATCAGACAAAAGTTGTCTTGAGTTCTCCGTCAAGCGAAAACGCACTCGCCGTAACTAGAAAACCAGTAAAGATTTTGAATAGCGGCAACTTTTAAAATTAATTTCCATTCTTTCTAGACATTTCTCTCACTGTGACCTTCATCTAACTTGAAAAATAAAAAAAGTTCGCAGCTAACCAACTTTTGAAGGTGTAAATGCCTATTTTGAACAGATTACTTCAAAGTTAATATTTTTTTTCTCCACTTTTAAAAAAGATTTTCATTTCAATTTTTTTTTCTATGCTTTCCTCAATCCTTACCGACCATAAAAAGAACAATGCGATTGATGATAATCATAGGAGCTACAACATGATATTCCGCTGCATACGCGAAATTTTCGTCTCCGCTGCAAATATTTCGCGTTGGTGTGGGGAAACGTGTAAATTTCGTTGCCATCGTGTACTCGGAATATTCGATATCACCACAGCTGCGAATATTTCGTGTTGGTGTGGAGAGGTCTTAAAGCCAATTATTTAGAAACTTCCGCAAGAGTCTAGTTCTGTTCAATATAAATATTTATAAATAGAGTGTAATCCCCATTTCAGTTTGGTTGATAGGCTTTCCCCTCTACTCACACTATTTACCATCCGTGAAGGGGAAGATGCTACTGCCTATCTTACTAACGTTCGACTAATTGACTTTGAACATAGTGAAAATTCTTATTATTGAAAACGTTTACCGGTAATCTATATTTCGAAAATCTATACTAAGCGTTTATATTTCATTTTATTGTTGTCTATATCAACTGGAACATTAAAAAGCTACCGACAGCAGAAGATAAATGTTTTCTTCACTGCTAGTTGCTACTCTACAGCATAAACGACGGAACAATCTGCACTGTGTCACTCCCCCCTGACTTCATAATACAAACTAACATTTCTTTATTTAATTATCAGTTGAAAATAATGTAAGAACGACACTAAAATATACTGAAACATGTAATTGTCAAACATCTGTGTCACTGCATTTTATATCCATTTATGTACTTTATTTAATATTTTATTTCCTTTGTGTGTACAACTTGGGGGGGTGCAGGTATAAGAGGTAACAGCTACCGGTCTGTTATACTGACCGACTGAGGGCAATTAGAAGGGGAAAGAAATGCCTTCGCATCCTCTCAACTTGTATGAAACGTCGTTTAGTTAAAAGATTTTAGACTCCAACAACTCCTGATTTCCTGTTAAAAGGAATTCTAGGAACGGGCTGTGTGTATTGTGACGAAAGCAGAGTAGAGAGTTGTTGGATGATATGGTATTGATAGAACAAGGCTATGCTGTGAACGTGTATCACGTTTGTGGCGGGATGCTAAAAGTGTGAAGCGAGAAAGTAGGATATATTAGTTGTGGAATTATTTAGAATCTGATACAGCAGACAGAGTGAATGTACTGACCGTCTCTCTCGTAAACGAAGCTAAGCTAATTGTAAGAAATACTCGGAGACATGATCATAGCGACAGCTGTTAAAAATGAAACGGACACAAGCATTATGAACACGCTGAAGTTTCAATGACAATTCAACATTGTCACTATACAAAACGTTGCAATAGTCAGAATAAGACATCACTAGAGTCTGTAGCAAGATCTGTTTCAGTTTAGAAGGAAAGACTTTTTTCAGTCTTTCCAGTGAATGTAAGATTGACAAAATTTTTTTACAGATATATTTTGCATGTGCATTCCAGCTGTGAGATTTGAGTCGAAATGTAAACTCAAGTTTTTAACGATAAATCTGAATGGTATGATAGTATTGACCTTCCATTATTTAGTTTAATATATGAGCCAACAGCCCGGCCTACGTTCTTATCTTCTTAGGACATCTTGCAACACACTTTTATTAGTGTAATACGGTACTGAAGTAATTAAATAACTTCGCACGTGTGATCAACGTCATCTGATGTGTCATTTGGAAATGATAGACCCTGTACGTCAAGTCAAGTTACAGACACGCCGCTGCAAGGAATAAGTTATACTGTATATATATTTTTTCGTTAAGTATTGCATATAAGTAAAGAGACATACGGGGTTTATAAACCTGAGAATGTGGAAGAAGTGTATCAACATATTTTTTTATGATGATTCATTGCTACAGGTATCCTAGAAGCAAAACTCAGCTCTCGGCGCGCATCCTATACCTCTCTTACCCCCCTGCAATAGGCGAGAGAGCATGCTGGGAACGGGAGCATACGTCATCTGCGCGAGACAGTCACGCCCCCTGGTTTCTGCGCACTGAGTTTTCCTTGTTGGATGCCTATAGTTGATGGCAATATCCAAGAAAATGATGACTCTGGTTTGAAGATAAAGCTGAATCAAGAACACTGTAGATTCATAAGTAATATAGGATATTATTATTATTACTATTATTATTATTATTATTATTATGATTATAAGCCACCGTAGTAGTCTAGTGGCTATAGCGCTGAACTTTTAACCCTGTGGGCCGGGTTCGATCCCCGACGTACCCCTATTTATAACTTGTGTTGGACAAGCCCGTGATCCGGAAGCTCCGGTTACTCTGTGACATGCCAAAAATCTCATCATCTCATCGCGGGTGTAGCCTTGACCAGCTTTCTGTGGCTTACCCTGGGCAACGACTCTGTCGGTAAATTGGTCTACACAACAGACTTAATATAGATGAATGACGAAGAGTCAAGTACCTGTCATTAGTCAAAATAAATTATTATTTTTATTATTATATAGATACAATTGGCAGATTACATATATTTCATTTGTAGGTAAAGATAGAACGAAATGAAAGAAACTGCCATGGAAAGGAACACAGACACAGACTCTATATTTCCATAAAATTACCTGATGTAAGAAAGACTGCTGAAGATGTCAAAACAGAATTTGATTGTTGAAAACTTTTTTAATGACAATATATTTGATTGCTGATGATACCAGCATTTACATAGACACTCAGATATAGAAAATCCTTTGTGAAAGGGATGACTAACAGATGTAATTAAAATGGAAGCTTTTTGGGTTTATTGTATCTTGCAGGAATATTTCTACGGTTCAGAGCAATACTGTCGTAACTACCATTATTGGCGCTGCTAGTTACGATAGTATTGCTCTGAAACGTCGATTCCATGGTGACACCGGAACATTAATGACTTCTGGGCGACAGATGACCTTGGTGTTAATATTTTATTTATAGAATGGAAATGTCTGAAAGACAATTTCAATTCCTGGCAAATAATATATATTAGCTTTGACAACAAAGTGTCAAGACATGAGTGCCGAAAATAGGTAAGATGGCTGCTGTAAAAGAAATATTAAATTTTTATGAACTGTCAAGTGTTTTATTTACTAATGGTAAGTGCTTGACTGTTCGCCATTCATCTGTATGAAGTCAGTTCTGCAGACCAACTTACTGACAGAGCCATTGCGCAGAGTGCGACATAGGAGGCTGGTCTACGCTACACCTGCGAAGAGATGAGATGATGGTGATTTGTTGCGATGCCACATGGCACAGTGGGACGGATTGCGATTCTAGCCGGAACAAAATCTAAAATTGATAAATTCCTTTCGAATCGTTGAAAATAGCTAAATGAAGGTAAATTATTATGACATTTGATGAAATATTTGTATGAGAATTATTATTTTAGTATAGAATGCCTATTTATTAAAAAAGAATCGTACAGTAATAGAAATTGCATACAACTAATTAAAGTAAACAGAAATTATTTTACAGACTACTATGAAGAGAAAAGTAATATATGTAGTAAATTCTATGACTCATGTTTAGAAATCAGAAGCGTCGGTTGTATCTCCAGAAGTGTCGGACTCGCTAGTGCTATTGTCGTCCTCATCTTGGGGTTGCAGTTGAGCAGTGTTGTTGTTGGCACTCGCAGTTGGTACTTGTAGCAGTTTAATTACCTCAACTTATATTCTTTTATTTTCTTGTATTTGGATGTCGATTGATATGGGATATGATGGGATCAGAAGATACTAACAACATGTGTAGGACATCTAAGTTTCTCTCACGAGAACACTTCCCAGCGTGGTCTAACCTGTACTTTTGTAAACGTTTGTGTCTTGCCTCTTGAGCATCTTCAGATATCATCCCAATAGGAAGTATCGCAGTTTCTGCAATTTTTCCTCCATGTATTAGTATTTTATGCACGCTGGATGGCATGTAGTACCATGGATATAACTATTGTACATATAAATGGGCTGTATCATTAGTGTACTTCTCAAACGGCTCAATATACTGTATATTGAATATCCACATGAAATGGTGCATAAAATTACAGAAAATCTGTGAATGAGGTCTTACTAATGCCCGTAATATTGGCTGTAATTTGTGGGTTTTCAAAAAATCGACGTGCTATATTGCCATCATTTGATGTCCCAGGGTCAATAAGAAGACCTAATTGGGAGCGAAATCTAGAAATAATCTTCTGTTTTCTAGCTTCAAAAATATCTTTGTTGTTGCCTCTGACCTGCCAAGAACAATGTTTTTTTAAGAAAATAATCCTTTTTACAGTGACACTGCATCCAACGTCTGTCAAAATTACTTCGAATATTTTTCAAAATATTATGAATGCACTTCTCACTATTAGAATCACATGTTTCAATACATAATTTGTTCAAAACATATCTATATAGTTCATCTAAGTCGCCACTTTTATTGGCAAGTATTGGAAATAGATCACGGCACGAAATCACCGGTAGCGGTTCCGAGTCTGAAAAAAATTAACCACATGCAGAGCGGTCAGTAGGAGCAAATGAAACTAGGTTAGTCTTAAAGTGCACACTTAAACCTACATTGTGACATAAAAATAAATGTGACTCTGTGTGACTCTCCTATTATAAGTCAAAGTTTACTTTGATAAATAGTTTTAAAAAATCGCATTTCCCGCCGTTAAGTTAACATGCCGTTTCTAAAAATTCAAAGTTATTATGATCATACAATTTATATAATAATTATCTACCAACATTGTTCTTCATTTTCCATTTCAGAATCACAAAATGTTTCACTCCTAGATCACAGAAAACAAGCTTGCTTCTTACACTTTTTCAGCGTGGCTGAGCAATAAAACTGGTTACGGAGGGGAATCCTCGTCATCATCATTATGTCACGTCCTTATGTTTAGTGTCAAAGCTTCTCTCTCATAGATAAGGATTATGTGATTCATTAGCAACAACTTGAGATAGGACACGCATAAAAATGAGAACATGTGAAAATTGATTTTGTTCCGGCTAGAATCGCAATCCGTCCCACTGTGCATGGGACCGAAGCTCCCTTATTTAAATAATTAATTTATATATATAATATCTTATATTAATAAAAAACCGAATTACCAGCAATCAATAAGAGAATCCATTACAAACTATAGATATAGAACCAATAAAGAAAAGATTCTCTTAAAACAGAAAAAAAAAAACCCCTGTGTTACCTGGATCACGGCTTGAGCAAGACACACAACTGTTAAGTGTAAGACACATTCTTCTCGCGGTCAAAAGTCCCTTTCGAAAAACAGCTACCTGCGTTTCACGACTATTTATAATTATATTTTACCAATATATATGCAAAAATAGTTTTACAAAGTTGTCTACTCAAGGACAATGCAGGAGAAAAAAATGTCAGTAACTCTGATTATTTCCCAAGATCATTCATTTTAACTGTTTTATACTTTTTATATTGGATATATAATATTGTGCTTATTTTTATTTCAAATATAATATTGAAGATAAAACATTTTGTCATACTTCTCCTGCACACATGTAACATTTAGAATAAATCATATTTCCTCAAAATAAAAATAATCACCAACGCGATAAGAAACAATAGCATGGATCTGACAGACGCATCGCGACTAATAGCGTTATGCAAACTAACGCTTAATGGAGGATTAAAATCACTGGTAAAAGTGTATTAATGCTGATGGAGGATAGTAATTTTTGATGTCCTATTACGAGTAGAATTACTTGCGTTTTACCTGGATTAATGTTTAGTCCGCATTTTCTATCCCCGCTACTGATTGACATGAGATCATAATTTAATTCTGTTAGGCTATCATTAACTGAGGTGGGTCGTGAATGCATATACTGTATATCTGGAGATAATCCGCATAGAGATAGTGCTGACAATGTTTAAGGGCAGTAGAAATGACGTTAATGTAAACAGCGAAAAGTAGAGGCAATACGAGTCCAGGTAGTCGGTGAGCTACTTGTGGACTGTACTTTAAATAATGTCGGAAGGATACTTATTGGTCTGTAGTCGGTAGAGGTGGTAGGCTTGGTGACTTTAGGGGTGAGTCGAACGAGAGAATAATTCCATTGTACAGGGTAGGAGGATGTGCTAAGAGAAGCGTTGAAGATAGTGTAAGGATTGGAAGAATACTGTCGATTATTTTATTAAGCCTTATTATGGTAATACCGTCAGTGCTTTGTGGTGCTTTTGTTTTGATATGCTTTAATGATTTAATTACGTCTATAATAAATACATCACACAGAAAAAAATTCTCATGTATAGGCGAGGGTCTTTTATAAGTGATGTGCTCATTTATAGCTTCATGGTCGTTTAGTTCGTCGAGTGAAATGCTAACAGTCTCAGTCTGTGGTTTTTGTTTACCTAGTCTCATTGCGCGTAGATTTTTCCATAAGTTGTTCACTGTGGTATCAGGTTCGATGAGTCTATTGCTGTGCTGGATTTTGGCATTACATATTGTTTGCGTCGTTCTGTTTTCAAGCTTTTGCAATGTTGCCAGTTATTATCGGTTTTATGATGCTTATAAGTATGAAAATCCGCATTCCTTCTCACCATTAGAAATTAGAAATCGCAATTTAAAATGGCAAGGCGATAGAGATCAAAAGATCTAGTTCAAATGAAGCAAACAGATCATGTGCTGACGAGGTTGTCAGTTATTTTACAATAAGTGTGACATTATATTAATTCTTATTATTTGCTGTTTAATAATATATTTATTGATATAGAATTGCTTACAAATTTTTCCCAGTATCTTCGTGTGAAATTCTTCATTCCAATGAAGCCGTCAGTGTTCCTGATTTTCTATTACTGAGCATTATTTAGTTACCAGTACTGACATTAGTACTAAACTAAAGATCAAAGTATTGCTTGCAAGTGAATGATACCACAGCAATATTTCTAACAATTTGATTACATATTTTTTCACTGATAACATCATCCCCTTGTCTCATTTGAAACTGAAAGTCTACATATTGAATATCCAAACATTAAACTTTGTTCAAATTCTATAGATAAGTATCATTTACATATGGAAATATTTCAAAATTACAACTTGCGACATAGTTTAGTTACAGCATAGAATAATATTAACCTTAGTAATATGTTACCATACTCCTACAGAATTGGAACGACATTCTTTAATTCTGATGCATTGTCAGGAATAGTGCCCCGCACCATAGCTAAGTGGTCTAAGATATCATGCCTTGGACTAGCGCTGGTTCGAGTCATCAAAGAAATTTTCTCATGAAATACAGGCCAGTGTAGCCTTTGAAACTCTGTGCGCATCTTGCATCGTGATGAACTTGGGCAGCTACAGTAAGTAGTGAAATCCGGTCTCGTAGCTGTAACTATTGGAGGAGTTCTGCGTGTTGACACACCTTACCCCGTATTCACTGAATGATCGTTCACATCTACTGAGGAATGTGAACATTTTAAGGCCAGCAGTTGGCTGGCGAGCCCCTACAACGCCGTAGCGGAGAAGCGAGAGATATGTTCCCAAATTGAAGCAACGGAAAGCCGCCATTTGTTTGGAAGAAAACGCGCGGGATTTCGAAATCGCTATTTGAATACGTGTTGTATTGCGTATCCGAAAACTAAATGTGTTTATTTACATGTACAATACTTTCTTTGCGAGATACCTTTAATACCGTGTTTTGCTGTCAGCAGAGTTGCTAGGTTTTCTACGAGAGAAATCGGGATATCAGAAATTCACTTAAGACATTAGACCTATCGCTTTATCATAAGATTTATAGCAGTTTTCTGTAAAGTAGTGTTTGCGTGCTTTTTAATGTAGGCTTAAGCCTGGTTCAGACGGTGCGTGTTTCTGTGATGGATTCCAAGGTGGCTAGCTGGCTGGGTGCGAGCCCCTACCACGCCATGCGGAAAAGTGAGAAATATGTTCCCAGATTGAAGCAGCGGAAAGCCGCCATTTGTTGGTAGAAAACGCGCGGGATTTCGAAACCGCTATTTGAATACGCGTTGTATTCCGTATCCGAAAGCTAAATGTTTTTATTTACAGGAACAATACTTCCTTTCCGATATACCTTTAATAACATGTTTCTGCTGTGAGCAGAGTTGCTAGGTTTTCTGCGAGGGAAATCGGGATATCAGAAGCTGACTTAAGACATTAGACTTATCATCACTTTATCATAAGATTTATAATTGTTTTCTGCAAAGTAATATTCTGCAATGTAATATTCGCCTCCTTGAGAAACACTAAAATACGAAGGACACACAGTACAGTGAATACTATAGGTTAATCGTTTTTTCTTTTATTGACCACGAATATGTTTTAACCATTCGCTACTAAATTACAGTAACTTTGCAACTTTTCTTTTTCGGGTCCGGTACTGCAACAGTACATCTGACAATGAATCCATGTTTAAACATAGTTCACTAAACTATAAAACGCAGCAATCGTATGTGTCTGTTATTAGTGTAAAAATACGATATCAAAACGCTATCTTTTTCGTCATTCAACGCACCTAAACTACACAATGTTCATTAATTGAGAGAGCAGCAACTAGGTACCGAAACGGATTAATCAACAATGCTGTAGAACTAGGGGAACTATTATCTTGCGAGTAGAGTAAGTTGCCTTACGGCAATCAGCTGGGTTACCTCACAGACTTACTAAATTTCTGCGGGTTACCTCTATGTTCACAGTGTTACCATTTGAGTCAATATATAAATAAAAATATCGGATAATAGGAAATGCAGACTAATTTGTTTAAATTATGTTCTAAGCTGTTATCTCTCAAATCGGAATTTTTACCAATCTCGACTCGCTTTATCGGGATTTAACCACGAAATTGGGAGAATCCCGCCTAAATTGGGATACCCGGCAACTCTGGCTGTCAGGCTTTCATCATTTTCATAGGAACTCTGAATGTGAATATTCATATCCACGGTTAATGAAAGGATGTTTACTTTTTAATTTAATCTGTAGGTTAAACTGCTATATGAAATCAAAAGCATAATAATAATAATAATAATAATAATAATAATAATAATAATAATAATAATAATAATAATAATAATAATAAATATATTATTATTATTATTATTATTATTATTATTATTAGTAGTAGTAGTAGTAGTAGTAGTAGTAGTAGTAATAGTAGTAGTAGTAGTAGCAGTAAGTAGTCGTAGTGGTAGCAGTACCTAGTACGATAAGGAACTGTTTAATTAATCCGTAACTAAGACAAGAATTACTTTCAATCAGTCATATTAAAATATTAACGTTTTATAATTTATACAGTTTCTGTATCTTTAAATTCGGCGAATAATTATCTGTTTGAAGAAAATGAAGGATATGGAGTGGATGAAGGACAATAACAATCTATATGGTACTAACGTAGTTTGAAAGTAGTTCGAAATGAGTTGAACAAATTGAATGATTCGTTGTAAGGAGAAATTCTCTCTGCGGATTACACCTATCCACATACTGTTAAGGGAATCTTTATTCAAAGGAAACCTAAGCATAATACAGTCGTTTAAGTACAATAGTTTGTCTTCTGTAACGTAATACGGAGCAAAAATCGTCGTAGAAATGAAAGATTGACTAATCAGTGAAATGTAACATTCCTTCCTTCTTTATCTTTACATCCGTGTATATTGCTGCAATTAAAAACAGCACACGAACGAACCATAGCTATTCAGCTCAACCAAACAAATGGCCGCTCGTCGGCTGTTCAATTTGGGAGCATAACACTAGCGCCAGTGAGCGGTCTAGTGGTTATTTAGTAAGTCTATGTTGGCTGGTAGCCTTGGTCCTCCATGGGCTGTCGAACCATAGGTCAGGAATAGTAGAAACCACTATGATTACCAATTCCTCAATTACTTAGCCACTGAACACTATGTACCATTAAATCGTAATGATGAAATTTCTGAAATTGTGACTTTTTATGCATTATTCATTAGTAGACTCTATCAAATTGAAGTGGTGAACACATTACCGGTAATTTCATTGCTATTAACAGCGCTTGATACATAATTTCTATGAAGAAAGAATAAGAACAGACGATCATTTGCAGAAGCTGTTTTTAGTATAATTGAAATCCTTGGAAAAACACGAGAAAACATTTAATCTGCATTTCCACATTTTATTCATGTAAGTTTGTATTAGACATTCTAGATTTGTACGTACACTATTTATTGCACAAACTGTGAATTACATAATTAAACAAACAGGCATACAGGGGACTAAATTATTTTACTTATTATTCACAGTGCATAAGTTTTAACTATGTAAAGACTGTGAACACGTTTGTGGTATAGAGTTCATAGTAATAGCTAGGGACAGTATTTTGCCCCAGAAGGCTACAAGATTAAGTACGGTATTACTGAGTTTTTAAGTGGATGATGAACGTGCACCTAGCAAGCGAAATACTTGACTGACTGCTCACGCGAGTCTTGTTTCGTAAAGTGAAGCAGAACAAAACATGGACCACTTTAATAATTACACTAATATGTACGGAACGTTGTTTCAAAATATGTCTTCTCCATTCTCAAAAAAAATTAAACAGTAATTTTTTTCTATACTCTATGAAAGCAGAATTTAAATCAGCCTGAAACTGGCGCTTCAACATGAGCCTTAGGTAATCATCCAATTTTTATTTTGTCATTTGTTTAGTGGGTTTTATTCTTGTTTATTTATTTGCCTTTAAATTATTTTATATGTCTAATAGCCAGAATGTATTAAGATTTATTTCATCTTGAGGAATTATGTATAAGTCAAATTCCACGAATAATGAAATAAAACGAGTTTTCTCCAATCTTAATATTTGATATTAAGAAGTTGTTGATCGGAGGAGACCGCATTTTTTTTTTTTCACATCACGAAGAAAATACTAAGGTGGAGAAAACTCATTTTGAAACGATGCTCCTCAATTTGCAGTATTTACACTATGCGCACTGGAATTCGCTATTTTTACTATTTACACTATAATAAAGAATTTAGGCCTACATTGATCAAACATTATTTATTACAATATTAAGCCTATGTACAGTGTTGTGTATTGTAATGCAAGGTATTTTATTTCATAATACTATAGCCTACTTATTTTGTAAATAGTGTAGAGTACAATAGTATAAATAATGTTTCATAAATGTAAGACTACATTTTATATGATGGTGTAAATAGTGAAATTAGCGTATTTTAGTGTACATAGTGTAAAAGCCTCTCAGATATTGGCTACTCTCAAAAGCCGATTGTCAGAAAGACTGCTTTTCGTCTCTAGAATATGGTCTTTCTTCATATATTACTTTTGTAGAATATTTATTTTTAATATATCAATTTTCCTTCAATATGGTGATCATTCCTTCGATTCAAATTGTATTATTTAACACTAAATAGTAATTGTTTATTGTTTTATTACCTACTCTTACATGCAACTAAACACATTTACATTTTGCTTTTACTATTATTATTATTATTATTATTATTATTATTATTATTATTATTATTATTATTAATTTTTTTCCATTGTTTTCTGCATTGATGTTATTTACATTTGCTTTGTATTTTTATACTGGTTGAGTGAAGACAAGGCCTTATGACCTTAACTTTGTAAGTACAAGTAAGCATAAATTAAATAAATAAATGAAGAAATAATTTAAATTGTAGGCAAGGTCATCGTAGCATCAATCTTTGTCAGTAGAATGCATTTCCAAAGTCTTCGAGATATAGTTTTGAATCATCAATAGAACGTCAACAAACGAGATATAAGTGTTCCCTGATAATACCTGTACCATGCGCCAAATAATGACATCACACCAATATAGCGTATGAAAAACTAATCTTATCTCCGTACGTTCTGGGACAGAATACGGTTCCTAGTAATAGCCATTGTAACGACTGTGAACAGCGTTCACGGTACTGCATAGAGTTTTTGCTAAAAGCCGATGTAAAGTCTGTGGACTTCGTTTTGCACAGAGTTCATAAGAATCGTCATACGTAACGACTGTGAACATCGTTTATGATATTGTATAGGGGTCATTCCATGTCAACTCAACCAAAAGGTGTTGCATCAATATCACGAAATTGGCCCATTTTTTTTCCTTCAGAAAGTTAATTCACACTAAAGAGCTTAAAAAACCGGCAGGAAAGCATTCACTGCAATTAGTTTAGGAACCAGGGCTGTTCAGACTTCTAAAACCTATATTTTTCGGCTGATACAGGGTTGTAATTAATAAAGTACAGACAATAGTGTCGGAAATGGCGATGGGCATTCTCATGCAATACGAAACAACTGGTGATCGTAGTTGGAGATATTGTTGATATATTGAATGTTAATATCAGTTGCTATGACAACAGATGTTATTGTGTGTGGCTAAATGTGGATCACTATTTTTTATTGCTCTAAAGCATGTTTACTAAACTTGAGCAGCGATCGTGAATAAAAATCGAGGTAGGCCGAGGTAGAAATGCATGCCAATGTCATCAATGGTTGCTAGAAGCTTGTGACAACGATTCACTATCGTATCGGACGGTTACAAGATGGGTCTCTGCATTTCGTAGGGGTCGGAGTGAGACGACTCAATGTGACTCGCACAGGTCGCCCGTCCATTTGTGATGAACAAGTGAAATTAGTGCGAGGTCTCTTGTTGTTGACCATCGCTGGACTGTACGAGAATTATTCATCGAGATTGGACTCAGTCAAACTGTGTGGCACATCTTGAAGAAAATTCTCCACATGAGAAAAATTGTAGCACTCTGGGTTCCTCAAAACCTGACAGAAGCACAGAAATGGCACCGATACGTAATAGCTCAATTCCACCTATAGAGATACCACAATGAAGGGAACGTATTCCTGCAACGTATTTTTGCCATTAACGAGTCGTGGGCACGGGCATACGAGCCTGAATTAAAGCGTCAGTCTAATGAATGGCACCACAAAGAATCACCACGTCCAAGATAAGTGCGATATGAACACTCTAGGGTGAAAGTCATGCTGATAGTGACATACGACAGTGAAGGTGTTATCATTAGCCATGCCGTACCTCAAGACCAAAATGTCAATGCAGTGTACTACCAACATTTTCTCGAACACAACCTACTTCCAGCTATTCGGCGAAAACGTTCACATTTCCTGAGAGAAAATCCACCTTCCGCCTTGTATGATAATGCTGGTTGTCATATCGCAGGAGCAATGGCTGAATAGCCACAGAGCTGGAATTGGGAAGCATTGGAACATCCTCCGTTTTACCCTAACATGAGTCCTTGTGACTACGACTTGTTTCCACGGTTCAAAGAACCGCTTAGAGGCAAGAGGTTTCCAGATATTGCATCAATGCTTCATGAAGTAGGACATTGCATCAGAGAGATCAACAGAAACAACCTCGCTAACTGCATTCAACGGTTGTCATGGATTTGGCAAAAGATACAGGAACATGCTGGTGTTTACATTAAAGGATGTAAATGTATTTTTCATGTAAGTTCAATAATATGTGGTATTGTCTATGTTGCCACTACTTTATTTGCTATCCTCGAATGTTTTTTAACGAAAACTAAGCCATCAAACATTGCATTTATTTTTACACAGTTTATCACTAAATGTTGTAGTTTATTATTGGAAAAACGTGTTCCTAACAATGCTTATTAGACATAATGGCAAAAAAAACTTTTCCAAAATTGTTTTAAAATATTGATTTTTAGAAATTTATTTTCCATGTACGAACATGAAGTCTAGTTTTTATTTCCAATGCAATGGAATCTACATATATACATGTATTACAGGGAAAAAACTGTCCTAATACAGCTAACCAGAAGCTGGTAAAAAATTAAAAAAATATATCGTAAAAATGACATTTTCATTTGTTAAGAAATCAATGACATAAATGCATCCTTGCCATGAACTTGGAGCAGAGAAATGCCATTTAGCATCTAAAGTAAGGAAGTCTCTTTCTATGGATCAGCATACTTGTGAAATTCTTATAGATTTTGTACTAGCAGCACCATCAGAAAAAACAAAGTATCTTTTGTAGATCAGGATACTTTCCTCCAAGATACTGGGGCCTACAACTTGTTGAAAGTAATGGACAGTTACAATGCTATGTTCCATATTACTAATGCTAGGTTTACACGGCGACAGTTTAGAACGCTGTAGTGTGCAGTTCTTCTAATTGAAGAAGGCAGAGGAGAAATATCTACGTGGGAAAAACCCTGGATATCTCGCCAGAACATGCAAGGAGCTTACACATCGGACCTGTAATTTGCAAAAAAGACACAACTATGAGGATTGTCATTAGTATAAAGGAAAGGCTGTTGGTCACATTGCCATTCCTAGCAACAGGTTTATACCCTAAACACATTATTCTATTGTTCTTAACAGAATAAATTAGGAATAATAATAATAATAATAATAATAATAATAATAAACATATGAAAATGGTAGACTACATTGCTCATGTAAAATGTATGAAGTTTCTTTCATTATGTTCGAAAAGGTATGGTGTATGAATTGAACAATAGGAAGGTAGTGCCTGAGTTTATAATATGTAATATCTTTTCATATAAAAAATGACAACCATTTATTTTAATATAATTGATACGTAGAAGTTTTGAACTTACGTCTATTGACCATAAAATATTGTACGAAGCATTTAATACGCAACGATGAGTCCTTTAAATGCTCCAAATGTCAATGTCAATAAGTGTTCTGCTACAAATATCTAGAACCGAACAGCGCTCTGAGCGGAGGAATTGCGTCTCTACATTTACACGGCGAGAGTTTAGAGAAGAAGAAGAGGGCTAGAGATTATAGCTGAGTATAGCTCGTGCGGAACCTGTGAAACTTGGAGGGAGAGAACAGTATTATGGTGTGGGATCGACTACCGACCGATGTTATGTAACGAAATGCAAGCGAGACTGAACAAGCTTTACCCCCTCCACTCTTAACCGCCCGTAGAATTGATTTCTCCATCAAGGTCAAGCTTCACCAGGTTCCGTTCGAGCTATATCACCGTGTAAACGGTTTTGAGAGTAGGTATCTCGTTGACTCTAATTAGATATTAGAGAGACTAAATAGAGCGGCCTTGAAAACTGCTCTCGCCGTGTAAACACCCTGGACAAAGAACTCGCATATGCTCTCAACTCTCATTATAGCTACTCTAAATTATTCAACTCAGTTGAACTTTTTCATAAACTCTCGCGACAGAAGCAGTATAAATGACGGCCAAAAACAATGGAGTGTCGAAGACACGAAGAGTGATTGAAGCATATGAATTAGAAAGTTGTTTGTGGAATGTGTTTAACAAGAATTACAAGAATAAGGACCTTGAAAAATCAGGCATTGTCAAAATTAGCTGAGACTGTTGAGGCGTCTGAATTTGGCTTTTAGTTTTGTTAATTTATTGTAATTTAGCCGTACTTTTAGCAAGGTCCATTGTTTTAGTTGTTAATTTGTGAGTTTTATTCTTGCTTATTTATTTGCTGGAGGAGGTACAGCGATAGGTCCACAACCTCCAGTAAGTGCGAACTGTAATAATGATAATAATAATAATAATAATAATACTATTTTATTATTATTATTATTATCACTATTATGTTATTATTATCACTATTGTTTTATTATTATTATTATTATTATTATTATTATTATTATTATTATTATTATTATTGTGCAATTATCACCATTCACTTGATGTGGAATATTTTCTATATTCCTTTAATACTATTGATAATGCATCATACAGTATTAATAATAATAACGCTCACCTAGTACATTACAAAGAAATCACATAACTGGTACAGTGGATCTGTACCGGTATCGACAAGAATATAGTTATAATTTAACAAAACGAAATAGGCACAACTATTGCACTGTATTAGTAGAACCATTATAAACACAATAGCCTGTAATGAAAGAAGATGAACAATGTTACGTGAAAAATTATAATTTTTTTTTCTTTGAACACTCGGTCTCTTTTGAGGAGCTTAAACGCAATCAGTCATTTTCATCGCAAATTCTGCACACTTTTCTTTTAACATTGGAGGTAAATTGGACTTTGGCCCTTGTAGTAAGAATATTTTTTTCCTCTTTAATTTTGGGGGGCACAAAGCACATCTTCTTCTTCTTCTTCTTCTTCTTCTTCTTCTTTTTCTTCTTCTCAAGAACCACTTCTTCAGCTGCATCCGTTGCCTTTCTTTCATCAGGAAGCCTGAAAATTGTCTTTATACAGAATTCCTACAAAAGATCTTTCCGGTTTCGAACACATGTAATTTACGTGCTATGAATCTGAAGGGCATGAAAATAGTACCAATGGAAAGAGAAACTCCAAACGTTTAGTTTCTTGACTTAAAGATGTTCAATGTGTCCCCCCTCCTTAGTAACACGGCACACATCAAGCCTATAGTCAAGTTCCACGTAGGTACGCAGATTTTCCGATCTTCTGATTCTGAGGTTATGTCTGTTCACCTTACCAGAAAGTTGAAAAGTGACGTCGTCAGAAAACACCACGGAACGAATAAATTGATCATCGTTTTCAATTAAAGTCTACATACTTGTGCAAAAAATTTCTTCGTAGCACTTTGTCCTCTGGTATTAGGGCTTGCAGCAACTGTAGTAGGTATGGATGGAGTCGCAACCGCTTGCGAAGAATCGTGGCTTTAAATCTGTGTATCATTTACGGATTTTAGGCCCACTGGGTGGAACTGCACCAAACTTTGTTCGGTAATGCTTTTGCACATTAATAACCGACTGGTTCACATAAAAATTAAGCTCTTCTGTCGTCTATAGCAGCCATTTCGCCTCAACAATGAACAAATTTGTTTATATACACTATTATGAGGCGTGTTATCAAATAGGGAAACAATGCTAACACAACTAAACTTTTTGAGCTTCTCTTACCATTGGTACTATTTTCATGCATCTCTGATTCATAGAATGTAAATTACATGTGTGCCGACTTGAGCTATAATTTGCACATTTTTGATCAAGACTATCAACTCCGCCCTTCGTGCAATTATAGTATTCTATACGAATAAATAAATAATGACTCACTCAACAATATTAGTAACGCAAGTGCTGTGAGCGGTCAGGTTACACAACTGCTGACACACTGCTCAGAAGTTAGATGGGTGATGATGTCATAAAAACGCACTGACCAGCCTATTCTTCTCTAAATGCTCTCTCTCAACACTTTCTCTCAATCTAAACTGTCTGCACCATGTAAACGGTCCGGAGAGTAACTTAGAGTTTAGAATTATATAAATCTCATGAGAGCTCGCTAATGGGTTTAGAGAAGCTATATTCTGTCACCGTGCAAACACTCCGTTAGAGAGCTCTCATGATTCTTCAGAACTTCGCTCTGAACTGACGCCGTGCAAACGTAGCATGATTATTACTTTAGACCTATATTTCAAGAGTTATGCGCAAACTTGTATAATCTCGTTCGCAACAGTCGCGAGAGTTAATGAAAAAGTTCAGCTTAGCTGACTAATTTAGAGTAGCTATAATGAGAGCTGACAGTATATGCGAGTTCTCTGTTCAGGGTGTTTACACGGCGAGAGTAGTTTTCAAGGCCGCTCTATTTAGACTCTCTATTTAGATATTAGAGTCAACGAGATACCTGCTCTCACAACCGTTTACACGGTGATACTCAGCTATAATCTCTAGCTCTCTTCTCTAAACTGTCGCCGTGTAAACGTAGCATAATGATACACATAGATACGGGATGATTGTATTCGACGTAAGCCACAAAAGGGTGTAAAGTAGAATGATCATTGACTCAATGAAAACCTTAAACAGCATATAGGACAAGGCCCTCAGAAGAATCGCCTAAAAACTGGATTGTTGTTTGACAATGTAAGTTAATAGTGGTTACGGAGGTGGCAGAGTTAGTTAGCCAATTTTTCAATAAATTCGTCACACGTGTCCACACATGTCACAAACATAGATCTATCTGTGCTGATTTACTATTTGTACACTATCTGATCGAGCTCCTATATTTCTCCAAAGTTTTCTAACATCACCTTCATAGCTTCAATCCCTAGACAACTGGCATAGCTCCCATCATGCAGTCTGCAGAGTTGTCATCAGTCATCACATATCATCATTTGAAGTAGGACTAGTCGTAGTTGTTTTGCACTAAGCAAAAATTTGAATTGTGGTAAGATCAACTTCCAGATTACTGTTAGTAATTTTTTATATCAGGAATGACAATACAATGTACTCTAGACCTATATTACCACAAGAAGTATCCTCGAGTAGCCTACTACTCCGGTTGCTGTTACTATGATTTTGAACTTTGGAACCATTATTATATAGTATATACAAAAGTTATGCAGTTATTATGTTGTTACATGATATTATAATTTTTTTAAATTGAAAAAGCGTGTAATTCTTTAAAACTTTATAAAAACTGAATCAATCGGAGACTGAAACTTAAATATAAATATACGACACAAACTACTAAAACTGTACAATAAGAGGAAGAAAAAAGAAATCTGAAATCGCCAAATATAGTCGTGGGAAAAAAAAAAAATTTAAGACCATTTTCTTTTGTTTATTCATTATTTTGCAGTCCCGCGCCGTGGCGTCGCGGTCTAAGGCATCCCGCCTAGGACTCGCGTTCGTTACGGAATGCGCGCTGGTTCGAGTCCTCATGGGGGAAGAAATTTTCTCATGAAATTTCTGCCACTGCATGGGACCGGTGCCCACCCAGCATCGTGATGTACTTGGGGAGCTACGATAGGTAGCGAAATCCGGTTGCGAATACCAGCTATAACGGCTGGAGGGATCATCGTGCTAACCACATGATACCTCCATTCTGGTTGGATGATCGTCCACCTCTGCTTCGGCATGTGGGCGTGAAGCCAGCAGCCGGCGTGTCGGTCTAGGCCCTTCACGGGCTGTAGCGCCACGGATTATTATTATTTGCAAATTGATATATGCCATTGATAGAAGTAAATGAGGAGTAACTGTCCTGAAAAGAACAATCTATATCTTAAATCTATTCTAGAGAAAAAAAATATATATATAGTCTATATATATATTATAAAATATCAAATTTAAACACTTTTCTTTATGTTACGTGACACTGCTGTGGACAACCCTTAAAGTTTTGTGACATAATTGTTTGTCTAGTTTATACTGTAGAAAAAGCTCTTTCAAATGATACATGAGTAAAATATTTATTATTAGTCATTTGCTTTTAATAAGAGATATTAAATACCACTTTTTTATTCCAGTGCTAATTTTTAAAATTTCGGACAGCCCTAGCACCCAAACTATTTACATTTCACGATTTTCATTTCAGAATTATGTATGTCGTATTAGGACCTCTTCATGAATATAAATAAATAAATAAATAAATATATATATATATATATATGTATATGCTAATTTTGATGACAGTCATGCATCAATTTTTTTTTTCAAATTGGTTGAATTCACATGGAATGATCCAAATGTAAAGAGTTACAGAACGAAACTAATTCCATGAAGGTTGCACACATAAAGCCTACTTGGGCTGAAGTGCAAAAAATGCACCATATCTCGCCCGATAAGCAAATGAACTTTACCTTACTACTGCTCATCGAGATTTATGAGAGTTGGGGTCGGAGTCCGAAGTTTTGTGTACCGACCCCGTAGTCTCATCTTTACGAGATCTGAGAATTGTCAGGAGGATTGAAGAAAACGATCTCGTTGAATGATTAAATTCGAAATGAAGGATAAGAAACATATGTAATTTACGTAAACAATGATGAAATAATGCTGAAAAATAAAGAAAATTCAGTTTTTGTTTTTATGCTCGTAATTATGTTTAAATGACATAACCATATAATCAAGTGTGTCCAAACGTACGGTGCGTAAGTGAGTTGAGAGATATTTTTATTGCTGTTTACTCGACTTCAAAATTTTGAACAGTTTATTGAACACAAAACGCTCCTTGCACAACAGTTATATATAGATTAGTATGGAACTTCTCACA
>NC_091122.1:78539454-78541954 GCF_040183065.1 Periplaneta americana | reverse complement strand
CGACTTCACATCGGGTCAAACCTGAAACCAGAAAAGAAACGGAGATGGTGATGAAAAAGGAGAAAGTGTAATCACAATGCGAAGTGAAACGTGTGTTCAATGCCTAAAGTTATTCCGCAATTCTCCTTCTATTGGTTGAAGATAAACCTCGGAAAATCCTCAACCTGATAACTTGTCCCAACCAGGATTCGAAACCGGACCCGCTCGTTTTTCTGTCAGACGTGCTAATCTTTACTCCACAGCGGTGGACCATCATCATCATCATCATCGTCATCGTCATCATCACTGATTTGAAAATACACATGCCTAACAGTATAGATTTAAACTCAAAGCTGGCTGCTTTTACCCTGAAGGAAATAGCTTCGTTCTCATTTGTGTTAGCGGCTGAATGAATCCAAGGACCTTAGTGTGGCCGTAGGTATCAGACCCTTAGATTAGATTGAACCTGCATCCTTCCGGTTTGCAGCGCGACGCTCTAATAGAGATAGGACTACTATTCCGCGCTCCAAAGCTTTCACAAGTAAGAGTTTCTAAACAACACTAGATGTTCAAGATTGCAACTAGAGAAAAGTATATTAGCATGCTCAAAGCTACTACATACTTCGTAATAAACACAAACACAACGCAACAAACAAAAATCTACTAACTATAGAAGTTAAGTAAATCATGTTGTTATTATCATTATTCCGTTCAGTGAATCAGTAAAGAATCTAGGTATTTATATGGATAAAAGTTTAAATTGGAACATTCAAGTTACAGTTACCTGTTAAAAGGTATTCTCTTTAATCCACTCGTTTAGACGATTGAAGAATTTTCTACCCTTTTTCATGAAAATAGTGTTAGTGCAAACACTCGTGATGCCCCACTTCGATTACTGTGATATTCTGCTTACTGACCTAAGCGTTACTTCGGCGCAGAGACTACAACGTGTTCATAATATGTGCGTCCGTTTCGTCTGCAATATTCGCCGGGCTGATCACGTAACACCATCCCTCGAAATGTTGTCCTGGCTCCGTCTAGAAGATCGTAGGAAAATCCACTGTCTTTCCCTACTCTTTCACATATTGCATTTCTCCACTCCTGTCTATCTTGCGTCTCGTTTTCAAAACTTATCCACCCATCATAACCTAGACACGCGATCACAACACTCCTCAATATTATCCATTCCCTCCCACCGAACATCCTCATATTCATCTTCTTTCACTGTGGCTGTTCCTCGACTTTGGAATTCCCTACCGAGTAATGTCAGGGACTGTCAGACATCAAATCAATTTAAGAATAGGCTAACGAGATATTTTTCTAACAATTATTGTCAACAATAATAGCTGTTTCAGGTTTCTCAATGTTTAATGGTTATATATATCACAGATAAATATCTAAATTATCTCATTATTATTATTATTATTATTATTATTATTATTATTATTATTATTATTTTAACCCTATTATTATTATTATTTTATTATTATTATTATTATTATTATTATTATTATTATTATTATTATTATTATTATTATTATTATAACTATTTCTTACCAGTGTTTATTACTGTCACACTAACATTAGTTATCCAATTTTCATTATCTACTTTCATGTTGTTTTATGATCTAGTTATTAATGTAATAACTATGTAAGCAAATGTATTTAATTAGAATTAGAGTCTGGCTGGGCGGAAGAGAAGGCCTACTGGCCTTAGCTCTGCCAGATTATATAAATAAATTATTATTATTATTATTATTATTATTATTATTATTATTACTTTTGTTATTATTATTACTTAGTCACTTAATTACAAACGGCTTTCACAGAACCCGGAGCTTCATTGCCGCCCTCTTATAAGCCCGCCATCGGTCCCTATAATAATAATAATAATAATAATAATAATAATAATAATAATAATAATAATAATAATAATAATTTTTTTATAATAATAATAATAATAATAATAATAATTATTATTATTATTATTATTATTATTATTATTATTATTATTATTATTATTATTATTATTATTATTATTCAGCTCTTCCCATTGCTTCTCCAGATGTTGAGTAACATTACACATCATGCAGTAGTGGGACTTACTGATAAGATGTCAGTATATTTCAAGCCCAGCCTCTATAGAAAGAGGATAAACCTTCAATACCATGTCGGGAATCGAAACCAGATCCGTGTCGATATTGCAGCTGGAACCGCTACTATTTGGACTACAGCGGAGTAAAACAAAATGCATAATTTAGATTCAGATGTGAATATATACGTAGACTTGATTCATTTTCGTTCGCAGATTTGGGTGTTGGTTTGTTAGCTCTTAGCTAAGAGGGGAGTGGAGTGGATCCTGGGGATGAAGATCGATGCAGGGCCGGCCGAAAGTTGAGGAAGTCTCTGGAATTCACATCTCAACTAAATACAAACTTCATCCCTCCCCCTCCACACCTAAAAAATCCCTTACATTCAGTTTGAACTCACTCGCAAAATTTCAGGGGAAAGCCGCAGAAAT